>NW_026262733.1:147446-237446 GCF_021869535.1 Mytilus californianus
TCAGTGGTTTGTTATGACATGTAACTATCATGCAGCAGATGAGAAAACTTCTTGTTGATTGTTTGAATTGTTTTTATATCTACCGCAGCTATTCATTCCATTGCTTTCTCTCCATTTCTTAGCTTCATATTACTTAGTTAACATTGTAATTATATCATTACTTTGTTGTTTTTGTTTATTACTTTAATGTCACATTTCTTTACTTGGTGAGTCAGATCAGTTTTTGTCTTATTTGATGCTTATATTACACATTGTTACAGGTTACATATTTTACAGATGTTATACATTTTTAGTCTTTTGCATTGTTGATTCATGTTCTCCTTTGTATATGTATTTCATAATATTTGTTTGTTTACGTTACAAACCCCTATATTTCTTGTTTGATTTTGTTGTGGTACTGTCTTATTGCAACATATGTGGTATTTACTAAGAACTTATTTAAGAACTAATAACATTGATATAAACAGTTATCTATCCAGTCTTTACAGGCAAGATGTGACAGTGAAACAGAATGTTTATTTGTTTTGCAACAATTTCTTATCATGTTACAAAATATATATTGTATCTCAGAAGTTATGAAAGGCCATGTGAGATCTATTATCACTTTGGGTCTATTGTCTGTTTGTCTTTCAATCTTTTGTTTTTCAGCTTTTGAAAGATGATTTAATTTGAAACCTTGAAATTAGATTTGAATTAATTTTGTATAAATTTTCCTTCAGGTTATGCATACATTAAAATTTAAGTCTGTTGACAAACCAGCCAGAAAGGAAAATCATATGGCCACCATTTACTATGTATATACAATAGGAGAACAATTTCTGTAACGAATATATCACCTGTATATAAATGTCTTACTAATTTTTAACTGATATCTTTAATAAATATATATATTTTCATCAGACTGGTTTAAATATTTTTGAATCATTTTTCTTATGTAACTTTGAGTCTTTATATTAGCAAAATTGATTGATTTTTGTTTCACATCTTGTAACCAGCTGGGTATTAAACATGCTTGACATTCTCAATAAGGACCTAGTTTGCACAAACGTGGATAAACTAATCAGTAACTCTTGTTTGAGATTCTTTGTATCTCTCATTAAAATTATAAAAATAAAAGACTGACCCAATTGTATGACCACCCTGCTTTGTTTAAGTGTGATTTATACTTGTTTCATCATTCTAGGGTTAGGGTTAGGGTTAGGGTTAGGGTTAACCCTAACCCAAAATAATTTTCAGCACCACAGCTCTGACTGTATTAGAGAATCCCCTGTAAGAAGTTAATGTTCAAAATTACTGGTTTTACTGTTTTAACATGTCATATAAGCGATGCAGACTGCAGTTTACAGCTAAATTCCTTTTTAAGTTATAACAAAATCAAGCTATAAGTAATGTGATGAATGGTTTCATGTTATTAAACATTTTTGTAATTTATAATTTTCAGTTACAGTTTATATTACTGATCTTCATAACTTTTTATTGTTTGAATTGTATATAGTTTACATTGTAATATAGATATATATTTTGTTGTTATAATATGTATCAGAAAAGATAATCATAATAAAATTATTTATCAGTATTTTATGTGTTCTTTTTAAATTATTTATGTTAATTTGTTAAAAAGACCATTTGAGATGATGTGTTCTTTGGTTGAATTGGTTTGAACAATATTCCATGGAAATATGATACATTTGGAGAATACATTCATCGTTTTGGCTTTGTAGTTTAAAATCTTAAGTACAATATGACAAATTTTGCAAAATGTGCAATGTGTATGGGTTCTGCTCATTGTTGAAGGCCATATGGTGACCTATAGTTGTTAATTTCAGTGTCATTTGGTCTCTTGTGGAAAGTTGTCTCATTGTCAGTCATACCACATCTTCTTTTTATAATTAACATGATGTAGAAGTGCATGCAGCTTTTAACTGTTTTGCCACAAAGTAAACATTCCTTAATTACAATTATGTCAAGATATATGTCTGGAAGTCAGCTTTCCAGCTTCCCTTACAAATTACTTCGATCCATAATGAACATTTCACCATACTTGGTTTGATAATGCCCCATTGGAAAAACTATACTGATTTTATGATTATTAGTTCAAGTGCCTACAAATATACTGAAAGTTTGGGAAAGTTTTGTTCCAATTGTTATCTTTTAAGTCATTAGTAGGATTTTTACCAATTTTTATACGGCCGCAAAAAAATTTTGTGGTCGTATATTGGTATGACGTTGGCGTCGTCGTCGTCGTCCGGCGTCGTCGTCCGAATACACATTGGTTTTCGCACTCTAACTTTAGTTTAAGTGAATGGATCTTTTTGAAATTTGACCATAAGGTTAAATACCACAAAAGGAAGGTTGGGATTGATTTTGGGGGTTATGGTACCAACAGTTAAGGAATTAGGGGCCAAAAAGGGGCCAAAAATAAGCATTTTCTAGTTTCCAGACAATAACTGTGGAACGGTGTATGGATCTCTCTGAAATTATACTACCAGTTTCCATACCACAAAGGGATGGTTAGGATTTGCTTTGGGGGGGTTATGGCTCAAACCGTTAAGGAATTAGGGGCAAAAAAGGGGGAAAAACAAGGTTGTCCTAGTTAATGGACAAATACTTTAGTACAAAACATAATTTAAAGCAGTGTAAGGGAGATAAATCAAATACATCATTGAAATTATCTCCCTTACACTGCTATTAAATTATGTATAAAGTAATGGTTAATGAACAATAAAGATAATTTAAAACAGTGTAAGGGAGGTAATCCAAATACAACGTTTTGGTTACTTCCCTTACACTGCTTTTAAATTATGTTTAAAGAAATGCATATTTATAAAGGAAGACCAGTAAAAATATCTGCAAATGTTGCATCTTTTTTTTTACAAAAAAATCCATATGAAAGATTTGACACTATATTTTTAATTCTATTATAAAATAGATTAAGTTAGCACTATGGTAAATTTAAATGGGTAATTATGGTTGCCAACTCCATTGGAAATTTGAATTGAGATTTTGACCATATCTTGAGGGAAAGAATTTTTTGGGGGAAAAAAGGGGGGGGGGATAAAAAGAAATTGTGGGGGGTCAATTTTTTCTCATTTCAGATTTCAGAAATTAAAAAGAATTATTCTTCAAATATTATTTTTTTTTCAAATTTCAAATATTGAAAAATTTCAAGAAGTAATCTTTAATTGCACAGTATGGCGCATTAGATTTGTAAAATCTTTGATCACATTTATTTATTTGTTATGCCGAATCTAACAGTGTATTTAGATTTTTAATTTTGGGTCCAGTTTTCAAATTGGTCTACATTAAGGTCCAAAGGGTCCAAAATTAAACTTTGTTTGATTTTAGCAAAAATTGAATATATGAGGTTCTTTGATATGCTGAATCTAAACATGTATTTAGATTTTTGATTTTTGGCCCAGTTTTCAAGTTGGTCCAAATTGGGGTCCAAAATTAAACTTTGTTTGATTTCAACAAAAATTGAATATATGGGGTTCTTTGATATGCTGAATCTAACCATGTATTTAGATTTTTTATTTGTGGACCCCGTTACCAAATTAGTTCATATTGAGGTCAAAAGGGTCCAAAATTAAACTTTGTTTGATTTCATCTAAAATTGAATTATTAGGGTTCTTTGATATTCCAAATCTAACCGTGTATTTAGATTTTTAATTTTGGGTCCTGTTTTTTAAATTGGTCTACATTAAGGTCCAAAGGTTCCAAAATTAAACTTAGTTTGATTTTAACAAAAATTGAATTCTTGGGGTTCTTTGATATGCTGAATCTAAACATGTGTTTAGATTTTTGATTATGGGCCCAGTTTTCAAGTTGGTCCAAGATAGGGTCCAGTATTTAAACTTTGTTTGATTTCAACAAAAATTGAATATATGGGGTTCTTTGATATGCTGAATCTAAACATGTATTTAGATTTTTGATTATGGGCCCAGTTTTCAAGTTGGTCCAAATTGGGGTCCAAAATTAAACTTTGTTTGATTTCATCAAAAATTGAATTATTGGGGTTCTTTGATATGCCAAATCTAACCGTGTTTTTAGATTTTTAATTTGGGTCCCGTTTTTTTTAAATTGGTCTTCATTGAGGTCCAAAGGGTCCAAAATTAAACTTAGTTTGATTTTAACAAAAATTGAATTCTTGGGGTTCTTTGATATGCTGAATCTAAACATGTGTTTAAATTTTTTATTAAAAGCCCAGTTTTCAAGTTGGTTCAAGTTGGGGTCCAAAATTAAACTTTTTTTGATTTCAACAAAAATTGAATATATGGGGTTCTTTGATATGCTGAATCTAACCATGAATTTAGATTTTTTATTTGTGGGCCCCGCTATCAAATTGGTTCATATTGAGGTCAAAAGGGTCCAAAATTAAACTTTGTTTGATTTCATCAAAAATTGAATTATTGGGGTTCTTTGATATTCCAAATTTAACCGTGTATTTAGATTTTTAATTTTAAGTCCCGTTTTTTAAATTGGTCTACATTAAGGTCCAAAGGGTCCAAAATTAAACTTAGTTTGATTTTAACAAAAATTGAATTCTTGGGGTTCTTTGATATGCTGAATCTAAACATGTGTTTAGATTTTTGATTATGGGCCAAGTTTTCAAGTTTGTCCAAGTTGGGGTCCAAAATTAAACTTTGTTTGATTTTAACAAAAATTGAATATATGGGGTTCTTTGATATGCTGAATCTAACCATGTATTTTGATTTTGGACATTGGACCATAATAGGTAAATTAAAAAAATTCAAGTTCTTAGACCACATTCTTTCTGTGTCAGAAACCTATGCTGTGTCAAATATTTAATAACAATCCAAATTCAGAGCTGTATCAAGCTTGAATGTTGTGTCCATACTTGCCCCAACTGTTCAGGGTTCGACCTCTGCGGTCGTATCAAGCTGCGCCCCAGCGAAGCATTTTATTGGTGGATAAATTGCCTCTGAGTGAAAAAAAAGCCTCTTGTTTCTAGGTAACTTAATATATAAAATAAAAAAAAAGGAGATGTGATATGATTGTCAAAGAAAACACCACTCCATAGAGACCAAAAAGTAGATGTAAGCAGCAATAGGTCATCATAAAGCTTTCAACAGTGAGAATAAACCTTATACCTATAGTAAGCTGTAAAAGGCCATGACATGACAAACCCATACCTATAGTAAGCTGTAAAAGACCATGACATGACAAACCTCTACCTATAATAAGCTGTAAAAGGCCTTGACATGACAAATCCATACCTAAAGTAAGCTGTAAAAAGCCCTGACATGATAAACCAATACCTAAAGTAAGCTGTAAAAAACCCTGACATGACGACCACATACCTATAGTAAGCTGTAAAGGACCCTGACATGACGAACCTTTACCTTTAGTTAGCTGTAAAAAGCCCTGACATGACAAAGCCATACCTATAGTAAGCTGTAAAAGACCCTGACATGACAACCACATACCTATAGTAAGTTGTACAAAGCCCTGACATGACAAACCCATACCTATAGTAAGCTGTAAAAGGCCCTGACATGACAAACCCATACCTATGGTAAGCTGTAAAAGACCCTGACATGATAACCACATACCTATAGTAAGCTGTAAAAGGCCCTGACATGACAAACCCATATCTATAGTAAGCTGTAAAAGACCCTGACATGACAAACCCATACCTATAGTAAGCTGTAAAAGGCCCTGACATGACAAACCCATACCTATAGTTAGCTGTAAATGACCCTGACATGACAAACCTCTACATATAATAAGCTGTAAAAAGCCCTGACATGACAAACCCATACCTATAGTAAGCTGTAAAAGACCCTGACATGACAACCACATACCTATAGTAAGCTGTAAAAGGCCCTGACATGACAAACCCATACTTATAGTAAGCTGTAAAAGACCCTGACATGACAACCGCATACCTATAGTAAGCTGTAAAAGACCCTGACATGACAAACCCCTACCTATAGTAAGCTGTAAAAGGCACTGACATGACAACCACATACCTTTAGTAATCTGTAAAAGGCCATGACATGACAACCACATACCTATAGTAAGCTGTAAAAGGCACTGACATGACAAAATGTTCATGCAAGAAATCCAACGGCCTCATTTTTAAACAAGTCATGTCACAGCAGAAATTAATGGACTGCAATTGTGGCAATATCTTTTGCTTCCAAACAAACAATCAAACAAAAGCTTGAAAATACCCCCTAGACACGAAGAAGATCACTATTGGTTTGTGTGGTCAGTAGGCAATGGTTAAGGTTCAGTACCTACAAAATACACATTTGGAAACAGTTTTGTTTTAGGACAATATCATTTGAGTCATGAAAAAACAATCTGTGGTTGATAATACACATTAGAGTGATAAAAATCCTAAGTAATTTAGGGTCAAAGGTTAATTTTACAGTGTTTAACAATAATAATTGGTGCCTCGGTGTATAACTTTCCAGAATGAAATTGTTTTTAAATTAAGACGTTTTTTCCCAGCCAGTATTCAAATCACGTATCCGTGGCAATGTCAGCACAAGGCATACATTTTTGACAACAATTGTTGATAAGGCCTCATGTCGTGTAACTTTCAGATGAAGAACAACAATACAATCCAAATTTGATTGATTTTGGTTGTATCAAGTGGTCGTTTTGTCATTGGAATCGCCGTTGGTAGTCTCGTGGTAGTGTGTTTGCTTTCCAGTGATTTTGACGCCAAAACTGGATTGAAGACATGGAAATTGGTATTTGCTTTTATATCCGCTTAGCATGCAGCATTTTGAAAAACTTGTATTGAGAATAATGTGCTTATGTAAGATGACCAAGCACTGATTTCTAGCATGGGTTTGGCTCTTCTTTTTCTGGGTCCTTTATGCATATGTCGAGCCTGCAACAGCTATCCTACTTTCTGTCGTAGGTTTCGTCGGTTAATGGTTAAATATGAAAATAAGAAGATGTAGGAGTTTCAATGACACAACTAGACTCAAGAGAACAAATGCCGTAGACGGTAAGCAATTATAGGTCACCGTACGACTTCAACAATGAGCAAAACACATATATTATAAAAGGCCGTGACATGACAAAACTTGACAATTCCAACTAGAAAACAATGAAATGATTTATTTTCTAAACAATGAACGAAAAACAACTTATAGACAGTAACCAACGACCACTGAATCACAGGCTCTGGACATGCACATACAGGATGTGGAGAGTATATACATGTTTGGGAGCTATCAACCCTCTCCCTTAATAGCGATAGTGGTGTAACAGCACAACGTAACAAAAAAAAAAAGCTGCGAAATGAGCGCATGATACGCCCGTCGTCCTTTTAGCTCATCTTTATGCTTTATTGAATTTATATGATCAACTAGAAATACTGTAAGCCCTGCTCAAATAGATCCCCCCCCCCCCCCCCCCCCAACAAAAAAAAAACAAAAAAAAGAAAGACATGCACACTCAGTGGTACCCATTGACACAAAACGACGTTTTTTCAACGAATACAGTTCCATAACTCCGCAATGTCATATCAAAAATTATTTTTAAAAAAGCAAAAGGGAGCTTATTTCAATAGATATGAACAAAGTCCCCAAAGTTTCATGAAAACTCCTCAAAGTGTTTTTGAGTTATTGTCCAAAAACTGGAAAACCCACCTTTTATGAATAAAGTCCACCTATACTCCAAAAGTAAAAATCAGATTAATTTTAAAATCGAAAGGTAGCTTACGTCAATAGATATAAACAATTCCCCAAAGTTTCATGAAAAATTGGTGAAAATATTTTTGAGTTTTTGTCCGAAGTGTTGACAACGGATGGACGGACGGACAGACGAACGGACAACAGTATACAAGAATACGGCATGTCTTTAAAGATTGGCGTATAAAAACTGAATTAATCGACACTGATGAAAAAAAAACATAAAAAAGACAAAAGACACAAAGTGCCGATCTTAGATTACTGGTAGTTACTGAACGTTAGTGTTTGTTATCATTTTATAAAACGTAGACAGATGCTTCATCCTGATCAATAGACAGTATTCAGAGCAAATTGTTATCTATTTTATATATTTTCATATTTTACATTAAGTTTCGACTTTTCAAATAGATATGCCTCGAGCATCACTGACGCGACATTATTTGTCGAAATGCTGATATGCTGCATGGGATTTGTACCCCTAATGTTATGTAAGCCGGGTTCACAGGCAAATAGCATAAACATGTTCTAGTCCTGATATGCATGTAATATTTGCCACTGGACGTTAAACACATCAGCATCATCATCATCATCATCATCATCATCATCTTCATCAATACACACACCTATCCTTTCTTGTCAATTATAAAATCAATGATCATGATGATCTTTACTTAAACAAGGTTTAAACTTCTTTTTCAAACTTGGTATTAACAGTTTGTAAGTTTTGTAAGACATTGTTATAAACTGTTGTCACTGTGATACAGAGATTTTTTTTCAATATGTAGGTGCTTCATCAAAATATAAAAAAGGAGAATTAGATAAACCAGGGAGCAGTCAAAACCACAAGTCGATTGATTGATCGATTGGTGTTTTAACGTCACTTTCAGCACTATTGATATATTTAGCAGCGGTCAGTTTTTATTAGTGGAGGAAGCCTGAGCGTCCGGATAGAACCACCGACCTTTGGTAGGAAAACTGACAATACTAGTCAATTAAGATTGGATTCGAGCGCACCTACCACGTGCGGGATTCAAAGTCGCAACCTCAGTGTTGACAGGCTAGTGATACAGTATAGACCACTTTGCCATCGAGGCCCCGTCATAAGTCGAAGAACGACAGATAATGTTAACACCATGACCGTTCTTAATTGAAGTTTCTCTCTTGTTACGTCCTCATCCGGCCTCAACTCTATATTTCTACCTGTCATTCAATGTAAAATAGACACCTTCATTTCAAGTTTTATGGGAATGACGCGATTGAAAAGTCAGTTATGTTAAATCAGTCCATGGATTGAAAAAAGGGAGGATTGAGAATTCCAATTATATTAACCCAACCACACATATACATGTGCATTGGCCTGTGCCTGTAAAAAGTCTAAATGTTTTTTTTTTATTTGGACAGTTAGATGTTGACGGTAGATTTTTGATTGTTTTTGTTTAATTTATTACAGCCTATTTTTTTTTTATTTATTTTTTAGACTTTTGCATGTCTAATACGAATTAAAAAAAAATCGGTCAAATATGTTTAACAGCTGGTTTCCCTAGCATTGGCAACTTTTGTCAATAACACTTCACAAGTATTAAGTAAAAAATAAAATCAAGCATTTTAATAAATCAAAAGAGGAGTTCGGTAAACGTGAATGAGACGTCAATATAAGAATAAGAAGATGTGGTATGATTTGCCAATTGGACAACTCTACCCAGAGAGCAAATGACATAGAAGACACCTAAAGGTCACCGTAAGACCTTCAACAATGAGCGAAACCCATACTGCACAAGAAGCCATAAAAGTACAAATGCAAAACAGTTCAAACGAGAAAACGAACTACACATAATTATAACGCAGGACATCTAAAGGTCAGCATAATATGATCAACAATATTTCAAGCTTTATATATTCCTTCTTAAGTTAGATGATGTCCGTCCCAGAGACTATTTGATACAAACTGTGCTTTTGTCGAGCCTGCGACTTCTGTCGCAGAAAGCTCGACATAAGGATAGTGATCCGGCGGCTGCGGCGGCGGCGGCTGTGTTAACAAACTTCTTAAAAGCTTAATATGTCAGAAGGAAGAAGACCTTGATCCCTCATACTTTGTATATAGATGCCTTATGCTATGAAGTTTCCGTCTGTCATATGTCCATTGTCCTTGACCTCATTTTCATTGTTCAGTGACTACTTGAAAAAAGTTAAGATGTGTAGTATTCTTAACTTCTCTTTTAATTATGAGTAATAGGATTACTATATTTTGTATGTGCGTACCTTGCAGGGTCCTCATGCCTGTCAGACAGTTTTCACTTGACCTCGACCTCATTATTTCATGAATCAGTGAACAAGGTTAAGTTTTCGTGGTCAAGTCCATATCTCAGATACTATAAGCAATAGGTCTACTATATTTGGTGTATGAATTGATTGTAAGGTGTACATGTCCATTTGGCAGGTGCATCTGACCTTGACCTCATTTTCATGGTTCAGTGATTGAAGTTAAGTTTTTGGGTTTTGGTCTGTTTTTCTGACACTGTATGCAATAGGTCAACTATATTTGGTGTATGAAAATATTTTATGATGTGCATGTCAGTCTGGCATGTTTTCTTTGACCTTGAGCTCATTTTAAGGGTTCATTGTTCAATGTTAAGTTTTTTTGTTTTGGTCTGTTTTTCTAATACTATAAGCAAGAGGTCATCTATATTTGGTGTATGTAAGGATTGTAATGTGTATATGTCTGTCTGGCAATTATCATCTGACCTTGACCTCATTTTCATGGTTCATTGGTCAATTTTAAGTTTTCCTGGTTAGGTTTGTTTCTTAGATACTATGTGCAATAGGTCAAGTATTATATTTAAAGCATACATTGTATTTAGTGTATGGGATGATTGTAAGGTGTACATGTATTTACAGTTTGGTTTATCTGACCTTGACCTAATTTTCTTCGATCTTGTTAATTGTATGTGATAATTGTAGTAAAACTTTATATTTAAGACTATCAACATAAAATCAATGGTCAGTAAAGAAGGCGAGACATTTCAGCGTGTGCACTCTTGTTTCTCTTTCAAGTAACATAATGCCAGACATAGGTATACCAAGTGTTTGTTTGTTTGATTGTTTTAATTCTTTTCAAGTTCCTTCTTTTCATGGTTGCAATATGTCTACGATTTCTGACATTAGTTTTGATTTTTAATCCGTTGGTTCATCAAAAAACAAAGTTCCGTATTTAGACATGTCATTGGTATTCTATCCGATTTGTCAATGTTCCAGCCAACTGTATTAATAACTTACAAATCGGGTATCCAAAGATTGAGTAAGCACATGCATTGCCATCCTGTTAATAGAATAATGTAAAGTATGTGTCGACATGCTGGCTATATGGATTACTTTGCTAAGTAGAAAAGAAGACGAATCCGATAGCGGGACAAATACAATTGTTAAAACTCTGAGTGTAGTGGAACATCCTGACCGAATACATATCTGTATATTATATAAGCACCTTATAAATATGGCATGTACGAAGAAGCGCTTTTCTGGATTTATCTACCTTCTCCGAGAACGCTCAAATTCAAACATTTTCAAGCCTAGAATGAATATTTAGTAGATAACTGAAACAGTATATAAGAATCCAACACTATGAAAGGTTTCATATACATACAATTTACCGTGCAAGAGAACTTGCGGTTAAAATCTGTGCACATAAACAAGAGAAAAAAGTACACCAGGAGCGAATGATCACTGGTTCTCCGGAAAAGCCCCCAAGTTATGATACGGCAATGTCACAGGCCTTTACACTCTCACTGCACGAACGCGCCCAATTGATGAGACTGTTATGTCTCAGACCTTCAAAATCTCACTACACTAAGCGCCAAAGTGATTCATATCGAGACTGTTATGTCCCAGACCTTCACACTACACACTACATGAATCGTTCAAGTGATGAGACTGTTATATCCCAGACCTTCAATATCTCACTACACAAAGCGCCAAAGTGATGAGACTGTTATGTCCCAGAAATTCTAAATCTCCCTACACGAAGCGCCCAAGTGATGAGACTGGTATGTTAGACCTTCACATTACACACTACACGAAGCGCCTAAGTGATGAGACTGTTATGTACCAGGCCTTTACACTGCACACTACACGAAGCGCCCAAGTGATGAGACTTTTATGTCCCAGACATTCTAAATCTCCCTACACGAAGCACACAAGTGATGAGACTGTTATGTCCCAGACCTTCTAGATCTCCCTACACGAAGCGCCCAAGTGATGAGACTGATATGTCCCAGACATTCTAAATCTCCCTACACGAAGCGCCCAAGTGATGAGACTGTTATGTCCCAGACATTCTAAATGTCCATACACGAAGCGCCCAAGTGATTAGACTGTTATGTACCAAACCTTCTAAATCTTCCTACAAGAAGCGCCCAAGTGATGATACTGTTATGATAGATCTTTACACTACACACTACACGAAGCGTCCAAGTGATGAGCTCGAGACTGTTAGGTCCCAGACCTTCTAAATCTCCCTACACGAAGCGCCCAAGTGATGAGACTGATATGTCCCAGACATTCTAAATCTCCCTACACGAAGCGCCCAAGTGATGAGACTGTTATGTCCCAGACATTCTAAATGTCCATACACGAAGCGCCCAAGTGATTAGACTGTTATGTACCAAACCTTCTAAATCTTCCTACAAGAAGCGCCCAAGTGATGATACTGTTATGTCAGATCTTTACACTACACACTACACGAAGCGTCCAAGTGATGAGCTCGAGACTGTTATGTCCCAGACCTTCTAAATCTCCCTACACGAAGCGCCCAAGTGATGAGACTGTAATGTCAGACCTTCACACTTCACACTACACAAAACGTCCAAGTGATGGGACTATTATGTAAGATCTTCACACTCTCACTACACGAAGCTCATAAGTGGTGAGACTGATATGTCCCAGACCTTCACACTCTCACGAAGCGCCCAAATGACGAAACTGACATGTCCCACACATTCGCACTCTCACTATACGAAGCGTCCGAATGATGAGAGTAATTTATTGCAGAGCTTCACACTCTCACTGCACCATTTCTTTTTAACTATAAGCTAATATATACTTGTGTTCTTTACTTACGCTGCATTTGAAAATCGTGAAGATTCCATCACAGCGTTTCATTAATCTGTTAAACAATTTATGTATTTTATTTTATAATGTGTATGGTGCATATTGGTGAGGTCTTAATATTAAATATTTCTTAATACGAAAAGTCCTGTACTTTTCCAAGATTTGATCTGCGCAAAATTAATCTATAGATCAAGAACTAAAAAATAGTAATAATTGTTTCAATTATGCATGAGGCAGCGCGACTTTGGAATTCCCAGCCAATAATGCCAGTAATATTGCGTCAGTTTTACCAGTTTTACAAATTACATATCTAGCTGGTATGGAAGATCAAATTGTGTCTGTAGTGCCGGTAAATACTAAACTCAACTGTCTCTTGGCAGAATTATATTCCTGCTTTCTGTTATACCAGTTTTACATTTTGTCACCTTCCTTTACAATACTTGCCTATTGTCTACATGTCTTGTCCAAACTTACAATAGTGTATTCCACTAATTATATTCCTGCTTTCTGTTACATTTTGCTACCTTCCTTTACAATACTTGCCTATTGTCTACATGTCTTGTTCTATACTTACAATAGTGTATTCCACTAATTATATTCCTGCTTTCTGTTACATTTTGTCTACCTTCCTTTACAATACTTGCCTATTGTCTACATGTCTTGCTCTATACTTACACTAGTGTATTCCGCTAATTATATTCCTGCTTTCTGTTATACCAGTTTAACATTTTTCTACCTTCCTTTACAACACTTGCCTATTGTCTACATGTCTTGTTCTATACTTACAATAGTGTATTCCACTAATTATATTCCTGCTTTCTGTTACATTTTTCTACCTTCCTTTACAATACTTGCCTATTGTCTACATGTCTTGTTCTATACTTACAATAGTGTATTCCGCTAATTATATTCCTGCTTTCTGTTACATTTTGTCTACCTTCCTTTACAATACTTGCCTATTGTCTACATGTCTTGCTCTATACTTACAATAGTGTATTCCACTAATTATATTCCTGCTTTCTGTTACATTTTGCTACCTTCCTTTACAGTACTTGCCTATTGTCTACATGTCTTGCTCTATACTTACAATAGTGTATTCCACTAATTATATTCCTGATTTCTGTTACATTTTGTCACCTTCCTTTACAATACTTGCCTATTGTCTACATGTCTTGTTCTATACTTACAATAGTGTATTCCGCTAATTATATTCCTGCTTTCTGTTAAACCTGTTTTACATTTTTCTACCTTCCTTTACAATACTTGTCTATTGTCTACATGTCTTGCTCTATACTTACAATAGTGTATTCCACTAATTATATTCCTGCTTTCTGTTACATTTTGTCACCTTCCTTTACAATCACTACAAAAGTCTAAAAGTCTGAAAAGACCAGTTTTTGTCTGAATTTGCATGAATTTTTACTCGACATTCTTAATTTGTCTGAATGATTTTTAAAAATTCTTGACATAGTATGAATTTGTCTAATAAGGTTCTTGATTTTTCTTGACAAGTGTCTTGACAGTATGAACATTGTCTTAAAATTTCTCGACACTTCCTGTATCATCTGATAAGAGTCTGGATTAGTCTCGACCAATTCTTGACTGTCTTAAATTTGTCTCAATCTGTCTCGACATATTCTTGACATTCTAAATAAGGTCTGAATATGTCTCGACACGTTCTTGACAGTCTTAAATATGTCTTGACACTATCTCAACAGTATAAATTTCGCCTGAAATGTGAACAGACTTATTCTGCACTGTTTATGACATTCTATTGCTGTTATATACTCCTTTTTATTATGGCTAAACTAAACTTTGAAGAATCAAGGATTAATTTGGTATAGTAAGATACCCTTTTGGTGCAACTAAGTTGGAATACCCTGAATAATCCCCCATGTAGTTTAATTTTGATTTATTTTTATTAAACATTTAAGTAATTGTTTTCACTTGGAATATAAGTCGAAGGTATTGACAAACAGCATTTAGATTTTTGCCATTCACAAAACTGCCAGTCAAATTTGCTTTACTAAAATAGGTGTCTTGTATCTCTTTTGGACCCCACAATTCATCTTTTGGGTTTGTGTGGCTAAAAAAAGAGGCGGGGGGGGGGGGGGGGGGGGGGGGGGCTTTCGTTTAAGTCAAAGAATTTGTTCCCATCTTGATTCAAAAACCTTATTCATTTTTTAGAACAACCCAAAAACATTTTTTATTCAAATTTGAGTGTTGAATTTTATAATTTTTTATCAAAAATAAATATTTGTGATAACTCCTTCCTGAAAAGAAAAAAATGTTTAGATCTATATTATGCATGTCTGTTTGAGAACCATTTCATAAGACCGATGATTTCTATAGAAATCATTGATGGGACCCATTATCATGATTATAAATACATTTTTTTTATTATTCCTGGAGTAGATAATAATTTTCTTTTAATCATTGGGAATTATTCAATTTGTTTTTATGTTAAAATAATTAACTTCATAATTTTGATGAAGAAAATCCATTTCAATTCAATTTTTTTTCATCAAAATGATGATTTTCATTTTCATCTATCAACAAACTTTTTAAATTGTAGTGGCATGGTCGGTCAACTGATAAGTTGTATGGCTGATTACAGGTAAAGCAATAACTTCTATTTGACAGTTGCCTGTACTCTGGGTTGTGGAATACCTTAATTTTATGGGGAACATCCTGTCCATGTGTAATACTTAATATATTCCAACAGATGACATTACACAAATTTTTCTTCTGTTAAATGATTGATTTGTATATCATCATAATTTTCTATTTATATAAACCACATTTTGGTATAATAATTATTTACCATATCAACATTGAATATTATGAATGTAGAATGAAATATGTCTACAGTATGATTGGTTTGAATCATTTAATTTATAAGATTTAGGAATCAAAATTTGTAATTATTTAAAAACACACATTGAAATTGTTTTATATCAACACACCCACATTTGAATTATTTTATACTTTAGATTTCATAGCCATATTTGCATTTGTAAAAATATCTATATACCCAAATTTTCAATTATTTTACATGCCCAACTTTTATTTTTGTTGTAAAGAAGTGTAACTTGAAACAACAGTATATCATATAAAGAGAAATAAAGATTAAAGTTATATCATGAATATTGGTCATGATTTGTAAAACTCAGAACTGTCAAGTAAATTTAAGACACGATTCAAAATGTTCAGAATATGTCAAGCCATACTGAGAAAAAATAAGAATGTCGAGAATATGTCGAGAAATTTCAAGACAGTATTCAAATGTCAAGAATTTGTCAAGAAATTTTAAGACCATATTCAGAATGTCGAGAATATGTCGAGTAAATTTCCTACAAATTTGATATAAATGAGAATTTGACAAGAAAAATTAAGACACAAGTCATACTTTTGGAGAATGTCGAGTAAAAGTTCATGCAAATTAAGACAAAAACTGGTCTTTTCAGACTTTTAGACTTTTGTAGTGAATACTTGCCTATTGTCTACATGTCTTGTTCTATACTTACAATAGTGTATTCCGCTAATTATATTCCTGCTTTCTGTTAAACCTGTTTTACATTTTTCTACCTTCCTTTACAATACTTGCCTATTGTCTACATGTCTTGCTCTATACTTACAATAGTGTATTCCGCTAATTATATTCCTGCTTTCTGTTACATTTTGTCACCTTCCTTTACAATACTTGCCTATTGTCTACATGTCTTGTTCTATACTTACAATAGTGTATTCCACTAATTATATTCCTGCTTTCTGTTACATTTTGTCTACCTTCCTTTACAATACTTGCCTATTGTCTACATGTCTTGTTCTATACTTACAATAGTGTAGTCCACTAATTATATTCCTGCTTTCTGTTACATTTTGTCTACCTTCCTTTACAATACTTGCCTATTGTCTACATGTCTTGCTCTATACTTACAATAGTGTATTCCACTAATTATATTCCTGCTTTCTGTTATACAAGTTTTACATTTTTCTATCTTCCTTTACAATACTTGCCTATTGTCTACATGTCTTGTTCTATACTTACAATAGTGTATTCCACTAATTATATTCCTGCTTTCTGTTACATTTTTCTACCTTCCTTTACAATACTTGCCTATTGTCTACATGTCTTGCTCTATACTTACAATAGTGTATTCCGCTAATTATATTCCTGCTTTCTGTTACATTTTGTCACCTTCCTTTACAATACTTGCCTATTGTCTACATGTCTTGTTCTATACTTACAATAGTGTATTCCACTAATTATATTCCTGCTTTCTGTTACATTTTGTCTACCTTCCTTTACAATACTTACCTATTGTCTACATGTCTTGTTCTATACTTACAATAGTGTAGTCCACTAATTATATTCCTGCTTTCTGTTACATTTTGTCTACCTTCCTTTACAATGCTTGCCTATTGTCTACATGTCTTGCTCTATACTTACAATAGTGTATTCCACTAATTATATTCCTCCTTTCTGTTACATTTTGTCTACCTTCCTTTACAATACTTGCCTATTGTCTACATGTCTTGTTCTATACTTACAATAGTGTAGTCCACTAATTATATTCCTGCTTTCTGTTACATTTTTCTACCTTCCTTTACAATACTTGCCTATTGTCTACATGTCTTGTTCTATACTTACAATAGTGTATTCCACTAATTATATTCCTACTTTCTGTTACATTTTGTCTACCTTCCTTTACAATACTTGCCTATTGTCTACATGTCTTGTTCTATACTTACAATAGTGTATTCCACTAATTATATTCCTGCTTTCTGTTATACAAGTTTTACAATTTTCTACCTTTCTTTACAATACTTGTCTACTGTCTACATGTCTTGCTCTATACTTACAATATTGTATTCCACTAATTATATTCCTGCTTTCTGTTACATTTTGTCTACCTTCCTTTACAATACTTGCCTATTGTCTACATGTCTTGCTCTATACTTACAATAGTGTATTCCGCTTATTATATTCCTGCTTTCTGTTATACCAGTTTTACATTTTTCTACCTTCCTTTACAACACTTGCCTATTGTCTACATGTCTTGTTCTATACTTACAATCGTGTATTCCACTAATTATATTCCTGCTTTCTGTTACATTTTTCTACCTTACTTTACAATACTTGCCTATTGTCTACATGTCTTGTTCTATACTTACAATAGTGTTTTCCGCTAATTATATTCCTGCTTTCTGTTACATTTTGTCTACCTTCCTTTACAATACTTGCCTATTGTTTACATGTTTTGCTCTATACTTACAATAGTGTATTCCACTAATTATATTCCTGCTTTCTGTTACATTTTGTCACCTTCCTTTACAATACTTGCCTATTGTCTACATGTCTTGTTCTATACTTACAATAGTGTATTCCGCTAATTATATTCCTGCTTTCTGTTAAACCTGTTTTACATTTTTCTACCTTCCTTTACAATACTTGCCTATTGTCTACATGTCTTGCTCTATACTTACAATAGTTTATTCCACTAATTATATTCCTGCTTTCTGTTACATTTTGTCACCTTCCTTTACAATACTTGCCTATTGTCTACATGTCTTGTTCTATACTTACAATAGTGTATTCCGCTAATTATATTCCTGCTTTCTGTTACATTTTGTCACCTTCCTTTACAATACTTGCCTATTGTCTACATGTCTTGTTCTATACTTACAATAGTGTATTCCACTAATTATATTCCTGCTTTCTGTTATACAAGTTTTACATTTTTCTACCTTCCTTTACAATACTTGCCTATTGTCTACATGTCTTGCTCTATACTTACAATAGTGTATTCCACTAATTATATTCCTGCTTTCTGTTACATTTTGTCTACCTTCCTTTACAATACTTGCCTATTGTCTACATGTCTTGTTCTATACTTACAATAGTGTATTCCACTAATTATATTCCTGCTTTCTGTTACATTTTGTCTACCTTCCTTTACAATACTTGCCTATTGTCTACATGTCTTGCTCTATACTTACAATAGTGTATTCCACTAATTATATTCCTGCTTTCTGTTATACAAGTTTTACATTTGTCTATATTCCTTTACAATACTTGCCTATTGTCTACATGTCTTGTTCTATACTTACAATAGTGTATTCCACTAATTATATTCCTGCTTTCTGTAACATTTTTCTACCTTCCTTTACAATACTTGCCTATTGTCTACATGTCTTGCTCTATACTTACAATAGTGTATTCCACTAATTATATTCCTGCTTTCTGTTACATTTTTCTACCTTCCTTTACAATACTTGCCTATTGTCTACATGTCTTGTTCTATACTTACAATAGTGTATTCCACTAATTATATTCCTGCTTTCTGTTACATTTTGTCTACCTTCCTTTACAATACTTGCCTATTGTCTACATGTCTTGCTCTATACTTACAATAGTGTATTCCACTAATTATATTCCTGCTTTTTTTTATACAAGTTTTACATTTTTCTACCTTCCTTTACAATACTTGCCTATCGTCTACATGTCTTGCTCTATACTTACAATAGTGTATTCCACTAATTATATTCCTGCTTTCTGTTACATTTTTCTACCTTCCTTTACAATACTTGCCTATTTTCTACATGTCTTGTTCTATACTTACAATAGTGTATTCCACTAATTATATTCCTGCTTTCTGTTACATTTTGTCTACCTTCCTTTACAATACTTGCCTATTGTCTACATGTCTTGCTCTATACTTACAAAAGTGTATTCCGCTAATTATATTCCTGCTTTCTGTTATACAAGTTTTACATTTTTCTACCTTCCTTTACAATAATTGCCTATTGTCTACATGTCTTGCTCTATACTTACAATAGTGTATTCCACTAATTATATTCCTGCTTTCTGTTACATTTTTCTACCTTCCTTTACAATACTTGCCTATTGTTTACATGTCTTGCTCTATACTTACAATAGTGTACTCCACTAATTATATTCCTGCTTTCTGTTAAACCTGTTGTACATTTTTCTACCTTCCTTTACAATACTTGCCTATTATCTACATGTCTTGTTCTATACTTACAATAGTGTATTCCGCTAATTATATTCCTGCTTTCTGTTAAACCTGTTTTACATTTTTCTACCTTCCTTTACAATACTTGCCTATTGTCTACATGTCTTGCTCTATACTTACAATAGTGTATTCCACTAATTATATTCCTGCTTTCTGTTACATTTTGTCACCTTCCTTTACAATACTTGCCTATTGTCTACATGTCTTGTTCTATACTTACAATAGTGTATTCCACTAATTATATTCCTGCTTTC
This sequence comes from Mytilus californianus, assembly GCF_021869535.1. Taxonomy (NCBI): domain Eukaryota; kingdom Metazoa; phylum Mollusca; class Bivalvia; order Mytilida; family Mytilidae; genus Mytilus; species Mytilus californianus. The sequence continues at coordinate 167,520 of NW_026262733.1, forward strand.
TGTTACATTTTGTCACCTTCCTTTACAATACTTGCCTATTGTCTACATGTCTTGTTCTATACTTACAATAGTGTATTCCACTAATTATATTCCTGCTTTCTGTTACATTTTGTCTACCTTCCTTTACAATACTTGCCTATTGTCTACATGTCTTGCTCTATACTTACAATAGTGTATTCCACTAATTATATTCCTGCTTTCTGTTATACAAGTTTTACATTTGTCTATATTCCTTTACAATACTTGCCTATTGTCTACATGTCTTGTTCTATACTTACAATAGTGTATTCCACTAATTATATTCCTGCTTTCTGTTACATTTTTCTACCTTCCTTTACAATACTTGCCTATTGTCTACATGTCTTGCTCTATACTTACAATAGTGTATTCCACTAATTATATTCCTGCTTTCTGTTACATTTTTCTACCTTCCTTTACAATACTTGCCTATTGTCTACATGTCTTGTTCTATACTTACAATAGTGTATTCCACTAATTATATTCCTGCTTTCTGTTACATTTTGTCTACCTTCTTTTACAATACTTGCCTATTGTCTACATGTCTTGCTCTATACTTACAATAGTGTATTCCACTAATTATATTCCTGCTTTCTGTTATACAAGTTTTACATTTTTCTACCTTCCTTTACAATACTTGCCTATTGTCTACATGTCTTGCTCTATACTTACAATAGTGTATTCCACTAATTATATTCCTGCTTTCTGTTATACAAGTTTTACATTTTTCTACCTTCCTTTACAATACTTGCCTATTGTCTACATGTCTTGTTCTATACTTACAATAGTGTATTCCACTAATTATATTCCTGCTTTCTGTTACATTTTTCTACCTTCCTTTACAATACTTGCCTATTTTCTACATGTCTTGTTCTATACTTACAATAGTGTATTCCACTAATTATATTCCTGCTTTCTGTTACATTTTGTCTACCTTCCTTTACAATACTTGCCTATTGTCTACATGTCTTGCTCTATACTTACAAAAGTGTATTCCGCTAATTATATTCCTGCTTTCTGTTATACAAGTTTTACATTTTTCTACCTTCCTTTACAATAATTGCCTATTGTCTACATGTCTTGCTCTATACTTACAATAGTGTATTCCACTAATTATATTCCTGCTTTCTGTTACATTTTTCTACCTTCCTTTACAATACTTGCCTATTGTTTACATGTCTTGCTCTATACTTACAATAGTGTACTCCACTAATTATATTCCTGCTTTCTGTTAAACCTGTTGTACATTTTTCTACCTTCCTTTACAATACTTGCCTATTATCTACATGTCTTGTTCTATACTTACAATAGTGTATTCCGCTAATTATATTCCTGCTTTCTGTTAAACCTGTTTTACATTTTTCTACCTTCCTTTACAATACTTGCCTATTGTCTACATGTCTTGCTCTATACTTACAATAGTGTATTCCACTAATTATATTCCTGCTTTCTGTTACATTTTGTCACCTTCCTTTACAATACTTGCCTATTGTCTACATGTCTTGTTCTATACTTACAATAGTGTATTCCACTAATTATATTCCTGCTTTTTTTTATACAAGTTTTACATTTTTCTACCTTCCTTTACAATACTTGCCTATCGTCTACATGTCTTGCTCTATACTTACAATAGTGTATTCCACTAATTATATTCCTGCTTTCTGTTACATTTTTCTACCTTCCTTTACAATACTTGCCTATTTTCTACATGTCTTGTTCTATACTTACAATAGTGTATTCCACTAATTATATTCCTGCTTTCTGTTACATTTTGTCTACCTTCCTTTACAATACTTGCCTATTGTCTACATGTCTTGCTCTATACTTACAAAAGTGTATTCCGCTAATTATATTCCTGCTTTCTGTTATACAAGTTTTACATTTTTCTACCTTCCTTTACAATAATTGCCTATTGTCTACATGTCTTGCTCTATACTTACAATAGTGTATTCCACTAATTATATTCCTGCTTTCTGTTACATTTTTCTACCTTCCTTTACAATACTTGCCTATTTTCTACATGTCTTGTTCTATACTTACAATAGTGTATTCCACTAATTATATTCCTGCTTTCTGTTACATTTTGTCTACCTTCCTTTACAATACTTGCCTATTGTCTACATGTCTTGCTCTATACTTACAAAAGTGTATTCCGCTAATTATATTCCTGCTTTCTGTTATACAAGTTTTACATTTTTCTACCTTCCTTTACAATAATTGCCTATTGTCTACATGTCTTGCTCTATACTTACAATAGTGTATTCCACTAATTATATTCCTGCTTTCTGTTACATTTTGTCTACCTTCCTTTACAATACTTGCCTATTGTCTACATGTCTTGCTCTATACTTACAAAAGTGTATTCCGCTAATTATATTCCTGCTTTCTGTTATACAAGTTTTACATTTTTCTACCTTCCTTTACAATAATTGCCTATTGTTTACATGTCTTGCTCTATACTTACAATAGTGTACTCCACTAATTATATTCCTGCTTTCTGTTAAACCTGTTGTACATTTTTCTACCTTCCTTTACAATACTTGCCTATTATCTACATGTCTTGTTCTATACTTACAATAGTGTATTCCGCTAATTATATTCCTGCTTTCTGTTAAACCTGTTTTACATTTTTCTACCTTCCTTTACAATACTTGCCTATTGTCTACATGTCTTGCTCTATACTTACAATAGTGTATTCCACTAATTATATTCCTGCTTTCTGTTACATTTTGTCACCTTCCTTTACAATACTTGCCTATTGTCTACATGTCTTGTTCTATACTTACAATAGTGTATTCCACTAATTATATTCCTGCTTTCTGTTACATTTTGTCACCTTCCTTTACAATACTTGCCTATTGTCTACATGTCTTGTTCTATACTTACAATAGTGTATTCCACTAATTATATTCCTGCTTTCTGTTACATTTTGTCTACCTTCCTTTACAATACTTGCCTATTGTCTACATGTCTTGCTCTATACTTACAATAGTGTATTCCACTAATTATATTCCTGCTTTCTGTTATACAAGTTTTACATTTGTCTATATTCCTTTACAATACTTGCCTATTGTCTACATGTCTTGTTCTATACTTACAATAGTGTATTCCACTAATTATATTCCTGCTTTCTGTTACATTTTTCTACCTTCCTTTACAATACTTGCCTATTGTCTACATGTCTTGCTCTATACTTACAATAGTGTATTCCACTAATTATATTCCTGCTTTCTGTTACATTTTTCTACCTTCCTTTACAATACTTGCCTATTGTCTACATGTCTTGTTCTATACTTACAATAGTGTATTCCACTAATTATATTCCTGCTTTCTGTTACATTTTGTCTACCTTCTTTTACAATACTTGCCTATTGTCTACATGTCTTGCTCTATACTTACAATAGTGTATTCCACTAATTATATTCCTGCTTTCTGTTATACAAGTTTTACATTTTTCTACCTTCCTTTACAATACTTGCCTATTGTCTACATGTCTTGCTCTATACTTACAATAGTGTATTCCACTAATTATATTCCTGCTTTCTGTTACATTTTTCTACCTTCCTTTACAATACTTGCCTATTGTCTACATGTCTTGTTCTATACTTACAATAGTGTATTCCACTAATTATATTCCTGCTTTCTGTTACATTTTTCTACCTTCCTTTACAATACTTGCCTATTTTCTACATGTCTTGTTCTATACTTACAATAGTGTATTCCACTAATTATATTCCTGCTTTCTGTTACATTTTGTCTACCTTCCTTTACAATACTTGCCTATTGTCTACATGTCTTGCTCTATACTTACAAAAGTGTATTCCGCTAATTATATTCCTGCTTTCTGTTATACAAGTTTTACATTTTTCTACCTTCCTTTACAATAATTGCCTATTGTCTACATGTCTTGCTCTATACTTACAATAGTGTATTCCACTAATTATATTCCTGCTTTCTGTTACATTTTTCTACCTTCCTTTACAATACTTGCCTATTGTTTACATGTCTTGCTCTATACTTACAATAGTGTACTCCACTAATTATATTCCTGCTTTCTGTTAAACCTGTTGTACATTTTTCTACCTTCCTTTACAATACTTGCCTATTATCTACATGTCTTGTTCTATACTTACAATAGTGTATTCCGCTAATTATATTCCTGCTTTCTGTTAAACCTGTTTTACATTTTTCTACCTTCCTTTACAATACTTGCCTATTGTCTACATGTCTTGCTCTATACTTACAATAGTGTATTCCACTAATTATATTCCTGCTTTCTGTTACATTTTGTCACCTTCCTTTACAATACTTGCCTATTGTCTACATGTCTTGTTCTATACTTACAATAGTGTATTCCACTAATTATATTCCTGCTTTCTGTTACATTTTGTCACCTTCCTTTACAATACTTGCCTATTGTCTACATGTCTTGTTCTATACTTACAATAGTGTATTCCACTAATTATATTCCTGCTTTCTGTTACATTTTGTCTACCTTCCTTTACAATACTTGCCTATTGTCTACATGTCTTGCTCTATACTTACAATAGTGTATTCCACTAATTATATTCCTGCTTTCTGTTATACAAGTTTTACATTTGTCTATATTCCTTTACAATACTTGCCTATTGTCTACATGTCTTGTTCTATACTTACAATAGTGTATTCCACTAATTATATTCCTGCTTTCTGTTACATTTTTCTACCTTCCTTTACAATACTTGCCTATTGTCTACATGTCTTGCTCTATACTTACAATAGTGTATTCCACTAATTATATTCCTGCTTTCTGTTACATTTTTCTACCTTCCTTTACAATACTTGCCTATTGTCTACATGTCTTGTTCTATACTTACAATAGTGTATTCCACTAATTATATTCCTGCTTTCTGTTACATTTTTCTACCTTCCTTTACAATACTTGCCTATTGTCTACATGTCTTGTTCTATACTTACAATAGTGTATTCCACTAATTATATTCCTGCTTTCTGTTACATTTTGTCTACCTTCTTTTACAATACTTGCCTATTGTCTACATGTCTTGCTCTATACTTACAATAGTGTATTCCACTAATTATATTCCTGCTTTCTGTTATACAAGTTTTACATTTTTCTACCTTCCTTTACAATACTTGCCTATTGTCTACATGTCTTGCTCTATACTTACAATAGTGTATTCCACTAATTATATTCCTGCTTTCTGTTACATTTTTCTACCTTCCTTTACAATACTTGCCTATTGTCTACATGTCTTGTTCTATACTTACAATAGTGTATTCCACTAATTATATTCCTGCTTTCTGTTACATTTTTCTACCTTCCTTTACAATACTTGCCTATTGTCTACATGTCTTGTTCTATACTTACAATAGTGTATTCCACTAATTATATTCCTGCTTTCTGTTACATTTTGTCTACCTTCCTTTACAATACTTGCCTATTGTCTACATGTCTTGCTCTATACTTACAAAAGTGTATTCCGCTAATTATATTCCTGCTTTCTGTTATACAAGTTTTACATTTTTCTACCTTCCTTTACAATAATTGCCTATTGTCTACATGTCTTGCTCTATACTTACAATAGTGTATTCCACTAATTATATTCCTGCTTTCTGTTACATTTTTCTACCTTCCTTTACAATACTTGCCTATTGTTTACATGTCTTGCTCTATACTTACAATAGTGTACTCCACTAATTATATTCCTGCTTTCTGTTAAACCTGTTGTACATTTTTCTACCTTCCTTTACAATACTTGCCTATTATCTACATGTCTTGTTCTATACTTACAATAGTGTATTCCGCTAATTATATTCCTGCTTTCTGTTAAACCTGTTTTACATTTTTCTACCTTCCTTTACAATACTTGCCTATTGTCTACATGTCTTGCTCTATACTTACAATAGTGTATTCCACTAATTATATTCCTGCTTTCTGTTACATTTTGTCACCTTCCTTTACAATACTTGCCTATTGTCTACATGTCTTGTTCTATACTTACAATAGTGTATTCCACTAATTATATTCCTGCTTTTTTTTATACAAGTTTTACATTTTTCTACCTTCCTTTACAATACTTGCCTATCGTCTACATGTCTTGCTCTATACTTACAATAGTGTATTCCACTAATTATATTCCTGCTTTCTGTTACATTTTTCTACCTTCCTTTACAATACTTGCCTATTTTCTACATGTCTTGTTCTATACTTACAATAGTGTATTCCACTAATTATATTCCTGCTTTCTGTTACATGTTGTCTACCTTCCTTTACAATACTTGCCTATTGTCTACATGTCTTGCTCTATACTTACAAAAGTGTATTCCGCTAATTATATTCCTGCTTTCTGTTATACAAGTTTTACATTTTTCTACCTTCCTTTACAATAATTGCCTATTGTCTACATGTCTTGCTCTATACTTACAATAGTGTATTCCACTAATTATATTCCTGCTTTCTGTTACATTTTTCTACCTTCCTTTACAATACTTGCCTATTGTTTACATGTCTTGCTCTATACTTACAATAGTGTACTCCACTAATTATATTCCTGCTTTCTGTTAAACCTGTTGTACATTTTTCTACCTTCCTTTACAATACTTGCCTATTATCTACATGTCTTGTTCTATACTTACAATAGTGTATTCCGCTAATTATATTCCTGCTTTCTGTTAAACCTGTTTTACATTTTTCTACCTTCCTTTACAATACTTGCCTATTGTCTACATGTCTTGCTCTATACTTACAATAGTGTATTCCACTAATTATATTCCTGCTTTCTGTTACATTTTGTCACCTTCCTTTACAATACTTGCCTATTGTCTACATGTCTTGTTCTATACTTACAATAGTGTATTCCACTAATTATATTCCTGCTTTCTGTTACATTTTGTCACCTTCCTTTACAATACTTGCCTATTGTCTACATGTCTTGTTCTATACTTACAATAGTGTATTCCACTAATTATATTCCTGCTTTCTGTTACATTTTGTCTACCTTCCTTTACAATACTTGCCTATTGTCTACATGTCTTGCTCTATACTTACAATAGTGTATTCCACTAATTATATTCCTGCTTTCTGTTATACAAGTTTTACATTTGTCTATATTCCTTTACAATACTTGCCTATTGTCTACATGTCTTGTTCTATACTTACAATAGTGTATTCCACTAATTATATTCCTGCTTTCTGTTACATTTTTCTACCTTCCTTTACAATACTTGCCTATTGTCTACATGTCTTGCTCTATACTTACAATAGTGTATTCCACTAATTATATTCCTGCTTTCTGTTACATTTTTCTACCTTCCTTTACAATACTTGCCTATTGTCTACATGTCTTGTTCTATACTTACAATAGTGTATTCCACTAATTATATTCCTGCTTTCTGTTACATTTTGTCTACCTTCTTTTACAATACTTGCCTATTGTCTACATGTCTTGCTCTATACTTACAATAGTGTATTCCACTAATTATATTCCTGCTTTCTGTTATACAAGTTTTACATTTTTCTACCTTCCTTTACAATACTTGCCTATTGTCTACATGTCTTGCTCTATACTTACAATAGTGTATTCCACTAATTATATTCCTGCTTTCTGTTACATTTTTCTACCTTCCTTTACAATACTTGCCTATTGTCTACATGTCTTGTTCTATACTTACAATAGTGTATTCCACTAATTATATTCCTGCTTTCTGTTACATTTTTCTACCTTCCTTTACAATACTTGCCTATTTTCTACATGTCTTGTTCTATACTTACAATAGTGTATTCCACTAATTATATTCCTGCTTTCTGTTACATTTTGTCTACCTTCCTTTACAATACTTGCCTATTGTCTACATGTCTTGCTCTATACTTACAAAAGTGTATTCCGCTAATTATATTCCTGCTTTCTGTTATACAAGTTTTACATTTTTCTACCTTCCTTTACAATAATTGCCTATTGTCTACATGTCTTGCTCTATACTTACAATAGTGTATTCCACTAATTATATTCCTGCTTTCTGTTACATTTTTCTACCTTCCTTTACAATACTTGCCTATTGTTTACATGTCTTGCTCTATACTTACAATAGTGTACTCCACTAATTATATTCCTGCTTTCTGTTAAACCTGTTGTACATTTTTCTACCTTCCTTTACAATACTTGCCTATTATCTACATGTCTTGTTCTATACTTACAATAGTGTATTCCGCTAATTATATTCCTGCTTTCTGTTAAACCTGTTTTACATTTTTCTACCTTCCTTTACAATACTTGCCTATTGTCTACATGTCTTGCTCTATACTTACAATAGTGTATTCCACTAATTATATTCCTGCTTTCTGTTACATTTTGTCACCTTCCTTTACAATACTTGCCTATTGTCTACATGTCTTGTTCTATACTTACAATAGTGTATTCCACTAATTATATTCCTGCTTTCTGTTACATTTTGTCACCTTCCTTTACAATACTTGCCTATTGTCTACATGTCTTGTTCTATACTTACAATAGTGTATTCCACTAATTATATTCCTGCTTTCTGTTACATTTTGTCTACCTTCCTTTACAATACTTGCCTATTGTCTACATGTCTTGCTCTATACTTACAATAGTGTATTCCACTAATTATATTCCTGCTTTCTGTTATACAAGTTTTACATTTGTCTATATTCCTTTACAATACTTGCCTATTGTCTACATGTCTTGTTCTATACTTACAATAGTGTATTCCACTAATTATATTCCTGCTTTCTGTTACATTTTTCTACCTTCCTTTACAATACTTGCCTATTGTCTACATGTCTTGCTCTATACTTACAATAGTGTATTCCACTAATTATATTCCTGCTTTCTGTTACATTTTTCTACCTTCCTTTACAATACTTGCCTATTGTCTACATGTCTTGTTCTATACTTACAATAGTGTATTCCACTAATTATATTCCTGCTTTCTGTTACATTTTGTCTACCTTCTTTTACAATACTTGCCTATTGTCTACATGTCTTGCTCTATACTTACAATAGTGTATTCCACTAATTATATTCCTGCTTTCTGTTATACAAGTTTTACATTTTTCTACCTTCCTTTACAATACTTGCCTATTGTCTACATGTCTTGCTCTATACTTACAATAGTGTATTCCACTAATTATATTCCTGCTTTCTGTTACATTTTTCTACCTTCCTTTACAATACTTGCCTATTGTCTACATGTCTTGTTCTATACTTACAATAGTGTATTCCACTTATTATATTCCTGCTTTCTGTTACATTTTGTCTACCTTCCTTTACAATACTTGCCTATTGTCTACATGTCTTGCTCTATACTTACAATAGTGTATTCCGCTAATTATATTCCTGCTTTCTGTTATACAAGTTTTACATTTTTCTACCTTCCTTTACAATACTTGCCTATTGTCTACATGTCTTGCTCTATACTTACAATAGTGTATTCCACTAATTATATTCCTGCTTTCTGTTACATTTTTCTACCTTCCTTTACAATACTTGCCTATTGTTTACATGTCTTGCTCTATACTTACAATAGTGTACTCCACTAATTATATTCCTGCTTTCTGTTAAACCTGTTTTACATTTTTCTACCTTCATTTACAATACTTGCCTATTGTCTACATGTCTTGCTCTGTATTTACAATAGTGTATTCCACTAATTATATTCCTGCTTTCTGTTACATTTTGTCTACTTTCCTTTACAATACTTGCCTATTATCTACATGTCTTGTTCTATACTTACAATAGTGTATTCCGCTAATTATATTCCTGCTTTCCGTTAAACCTGTTTTACATTTTTCTACCTTCCTTTACAATACTTGCCTATTATCTACATGTCTTGTTCTACACTTACAATAGTGTATTCCACTAATTATATTCCTGCTTTCTGTTATACAAGTTTTACATTTTTCTACCTTCCTTTACAATACTTGCCTATTATCTACATGTCTTGTTCTATACTTACAATAGTGTATTCCGCTAATTATATTCCTGCTTTCTGTTAAACCTGTTTTACATTTTTCTACCTTCCTTTACAATACTTGCCTATTATCTACATGTCTTGTTCTATACTTACAAAAGTGTATTCCACTAATTATATTCCTGCTTTCTGTTATACAAGTTTTACATTTTTCTACCTTCCTTTACAATACTTGCCAATTATCTACATGTTTTGTTCTATACTTACAATAGTGTATTCCGCTAATTATATTCCTGCTTTCTGTTCAACCTGTTTTACATTTTTCTACCTTCCTTTACAATACTTGCCTATTATCTACATGTCTTGTTCTATACTTACAATAGTGTATTCCGCTAATTATATTCCTGCTTTCTGTTATACAAGTTTTACATTTTTCTACCTTCCTTTACAATACTTGCCTATTATCTACATGTCTTGCTCTATACTTACAATAGTGTATTCCACTAATTATATTCCTGCTTTCTGTTACATTTTGTCACCTTCCTTTACAATACTTGCCTATTGTCTACATGTCTTGTTCTATACTTACAATAGTGTATTCCGCTAATTATATTCCTGCTTTCTGTTATACAAGTTTTACATTTTTCTACCTTCCTTTATAATAATTGCCTATTGTCTACATGTGTTGTTCTATACTTACAATAGTGTATTCCACTAATTATATTCCTGCTTTCTGTTACATTTTGTCTACCTTCCTTTACAATACTTGCCTATTGTCTACATGTCTTGTTCTATACTTACAATAGTGTATTCCACTAATTATATTCCTGCTTTCTGTTACATTTTGTCTACCTTCCTTTACAATACTTGCCTATTGTCTACATGTCTTGCTCTATACTTACAATAGTGTATTCCACTAATTATATTCCTTCTTTCTGTTATACAAGTTTTACATTTGTCTATATTCCTTTACAATACTTGCCTATTGTCTACATGTCTTGTTCTATACTTACAATAGTGTATTCCACTAATTATATTCCTGCTTTCTGTTACATTTTTCTACCTTCCTTTACAATACTTGCCTATTGTCTACATGTCTTGCTCTATACTTACAATAGTGTATTCCACTAATTATATTCCTGCTTTCTGTTACATTTTTCTACCTTCCTTTACAATACTTGCCTATTGTCTACATGTCTTGTTCTATACTTACAATAGTGTATTCCACTAATTATATTCCTGCTTTCTGTTACATTTTGTCTACCTTCTTTTACAATACTTGCCTATTGTCTACATGTCTTGCTCTATACTTACAATAGTGTATTCCACTAATTATCTTCCTGCTTTCTGTTATACAAGTTTTACATTTTTCTACCTTCCTTTACAATACTTGCCTATTGTCTACATGTCTTGCTCTATACTTACAATAGTGTATTCCACTAATTATATTCCTGCTTTCTGTTACATTTTTCTACATTCCTTTACAATACTTGCCTATTGTCTACATGTCTTGTTCTATACTTACAATAGTGTATTCCACTAATTATATTCCTGCTTTCTGTTACATTTTGTCTACCTTCCTTTACAATACTTGCCTATTGTCTACATGTCTTGCTCTATACTTACAATAGTGTATTCCGCTAATTATATTCCTGCTTTCTGTTATACAAGTTTTACATTTTTCTACCTTCCTTTACAATACTTGCCTATTGTCTACATGTCTTGCTCTATACTTACAATAGTGTATTCCACTAATTATATTCCTGCTTTCTGTTACATTTTTCTACCTTCCTTTACAATACTTGCCTATTGTTTACATGTCTTGCTCTATACTTACAATAGTGTACTCCACTAATTATATTCCTGCTTTCTGTTAAACCTGTTTTTTATTTTTCTACCTTCATTTACAATACTTGCCTATTGTCTACATGTCTTGCTCTGTATTTACAATAGTGTATTCCACTAATTATATTCCTGCTTTCTGTTACATTTTGTCTACCTTCCTTTACAATACTTGCCTATTATCTACATGTCTTGTTCTATACTTACAATAGTGTATTCCACTAATTATATTCCTGCTTTCTGTTATACAAGTTTTACATTTTTCTACCTTCCTTTACAATACTTGCCTATTATCTACATGTCTTGTTCTATACTTACAATAGTGTATTCCGGTAATTATATTCCTGCTTTCTGCTAAACCTGTTTTACATTTTTCTATCTTCCTTTACAATACTTGCCTATTATCTACATGTCTTGTTCTATACTTACAATAGTGTATTCCACTAATTATATTCCTGCTTTCTGTTATACAAGTTTTACATTTTTCTACCTTCCTTTACAATACTTGCCTATTATCTACATGTCTTGTTCTATACTTACAATAGTGTATTCCGCTAATTATATTCCTGCTTTCTGTTAAACCTGTTTTACATTTTTCTACCTCCCTTTACAATACTTGCCTATTATCTACATGTCTTGTTCTATACTTACAATAGTGTATTCCACTAATTATATTCCTGCTTTCTGTTATACAAGTTTTACATTTTTCTACCTTCCTTTACAATACTTGCCTATTATCTACATGTCTTGTTCTATACTTACAATAGTGTATTCCGCTAATTATATTCCTGCTTTCTGTTAAACCTGTTTTACATTTTTCTACTTGCCTTTACAATACTTGCCTATTATCTACATGTTTTGTTTTATACTTACAATAGTGTATTCCGCTAATTATATTCCTGCTTTCTGTTAAACCTGTTTTACATTTTTCTACCTTCCTTTACAATACTTGCCTATTGTCTACATGTCTTGCTCTATACTTACAATAGTGTATTCCACTAATTATATTCCTGCTTTCTGTTACATTTTTCTACCTTCCTTTACAATACTTGCCTATTGTTTACATGTCTTGCTCTATACTTACAATAGTGTACTCCACTAATTATATTCCTGCTTTCTGTTAAACCTGTTTTTTATTTTTCTACCTTCATTTACAATACTTGCCTATTGTCTACATGTCTTGCTCTGTATTTACAATAGTGTATTCCACTAATTATATTCCTGCTTTCTGTTACATTTTGTCTACCTTCCTTTACAATACTTGCCTATTGTCTACATGTCTTGTTCTATACTTACAATAGTGTATTCCACTAATTATATTCCTGCTTTCTGTTACATTTTGTCTACCTTCCTTTACAATACTTGCCTATTGTCTACATGTCTTGTTCTATACTTACAATAGTGTATTCCACTAATTATATTCCTGCTTTCTGTTACATTTTGTCTACCTTCCTTTACAATACTTGCCTATTGTCTACATGTCTTGCTCTATACTTACAATAGTGTATTCCACTAATTATATTCCTTCTTTCTGTTATACAAGTTTTACATTTGTCTATATTCCTTTACAATACTTGCCTATTGTCTACATGTCTTGTTCTATACTTACAATAGTGTATTCCACTAATTATATTCCTGCTTTCTGTTACATTTTTCTACCTTCCTTTACAATACTTGCCTATTGTCTACATGTCTTGCTCTATACTTACAATAGTGTATTCCACTAATTATATTCCTGCTTTCTGTTACATTTTTCTACCTTCCTTTACAATACTTGCCTATTGTCTACATGTCTTGTTCTATACTTACAATAGTGTATTCCACTAATTATATTCCTGCTTTCTGTTACATTTTGTCTACCTTCTTTTACAATACTTGCCTATTGTCTACATGTCTTGCTCTATACTTACAATAGTGTATTCCACTAATTATATTCCTGCTTTCTGTTATACAAGTTTTACATTTTTCTACCTTCCTTTACAATACTTGCCTATTGTCTACATGTCTTGCTCTATACTTACAATAGTGTATTCCACTAATTATATTCCTGCTTTCTGTTACATTTTTCTACATTCCTTTACAATACTTGCCTATTGTCTACATGTCTTGTTCTATACTTACACTAGTGTATTCCACTAATTATATTCCTGCTTTCTGTTACATTTTGTCTACCTTCCTTTACAATACTTGCCTATTGTCTACATGTCTTGCTCTATACTTACAATAGTGTATTCCGCTAATTATATTCCTGCTTTCTGTTATACAAGTTTTACATTTTTCTACCTTCCTTTACAATACTTGCCTATTATCTACATGTCTTGCTCTATACTTACAATAGTGTATTCCGCTAATTATATTCCTGCTTTCTGTTATACAAGTTTTACATTTTTCTACCTTCCTTTACAATACTTGCCTATTGTCTACATGTCTTGCTCTATACTTACAATAGTGTATTCCACTAATTATATTCCTGCTTTCTGTTACATTTTTCTACCTTCCTTTACAATACTTGCCTATTGTCTACATGTCTTGCTCTATACTTACAATAGTGTATTCCACTAATTATATTCCTGCTTTCTGTTACATTTTTCTACCTTCCTTTACAATACTTGCCTATTGTCTACATGTCTTGCTCTATACTTACAATAGTGTACTCCACTAATTATATTCCTGCTTTCTGTTAAACCTGTTTTTTATTTTTCTACCTTCATTTACAATACTTGCCTATTGTCTACATGTCTTGCTCTGTATTTACAATAGTGTATTCCACTAATTATATTCCTGCTTTCTGTTACATTTTGTCTACCTTCCTTTACAATACTTGCCTATTATCTACATGTCTTGTTCTATACTTACAATAGTGTATTCCACTAATTATATTCCTGCTTTCTGTTATACAAGTTTTACATTTTTCTACCTTCCTTTACAATACTTGCCTATTATCTACATGTCTTGTTCTATACTTACAATAGTGTATTCCGGTAATTATATTCCTGCTTTCTGCTAAACCTGTTTTACATTTTTCTATCTTCCTTTACAATACTTGCCTATTATCTACATGTCTTGTTCTATACTTACAATAGTGTATTCCACTAATTATATTCCTGCTTTCTGTTATACAAGTTTTACATTTTTCTACCTTCCTTTACAATACTTGCCTATTATCTACATGTCTTGTTCTATACTTACAATAGTGTATTCCGCTAATTATATTCCTGCTTTCTGTTAAACCTGTTTTACATTTTTCTACCTTCCTTTACAATACTTGCCTATTATCTACATGTCTTGTTCTATACTTACAATAGTGTATTCCACTAATTATATTCCTGCTTTCTGTTATACAAGTTTTACATTTTTCTACCTTCCTTTACAATACTTGCCTATTATCTACATGTCTTGTTCTATACTTACAATAGTGTATTCCGCTAATTATATTCCTGCTTTCTGTTAAACCTGTTTTACATTTTTCTACTTGCCTTTACAATACTTGCCTATTATCTACATGTTTTGTTCTATACTTACAATAGTGTATTCCGCTAATTATATTCCTGCTTTCTGTTAAACCTGTTTTACATTTTTCTACCTTCCTTTACAATACTTGCCTATTGTCTACATGTCTTGTTCTATACTTACAAAAGTGTTTTCCGCTAATTATATTCCTGCTTTCTGTTACATTTTGTCTACCTTCCTTTACAATACTTGCCTATTGTTTACATGTCTTGCTCTATACTTACAATAGTGTATTCCACTAATTATATTCCTGCTTTCTGTTACATTTTGTCACCTTCCTTTACAATACTTGCCTATTGTCTACATGTCTTGTTCTATACTTACAATAGTGTATTCCGCTAATTATATTCCTGCTTTCTGTTCAACCTGTTTTACATTTTTCTACCTTCCTTTACAATACTTGCCTATTATCTACATGTCTTGTTCTATACTTACAATAGTGTATTCCGCTAATTATATTCCTGCTTTCTGTTAAACCTGTTTTACATTTTTCTACCTTCCTTTACAATACTTGCCTATTGTCTACATGTCTTGTTCTATACTTACAATAGTGTTTTCCGCTAATTATATTCCTGCTTTCTGTTACATTTTGTCACCTTCCTTTACAATACTTGCCTATTGTCTACATGTCTTGTTCTATACTTACAATAGTGTATTCCGCTAATTATATTCCTGCTTTCTGTTAAACCTGTTTTACATTTTTCTACCTTCCTTTACAATACTTGCCTATTGTCTACATGTCTTGCTCTATACTTACAATAGTGTATTCCGCTAATTATATTCCTGCTTTCTGTTACATTTTGTCACCTTCCTTTACAATACTTGCCTATTGTCTACATGTCTTGTTCTATACTTACAATAGTGTATTCCACTAATTATATTCCTGCTTTCTGCTACATTTTGTCTACCGTCCTTTACAATACTTGCCTATTGTCTACATGTCTTGTTCTATACTTACAATAGTGTAGTCCACTAATTATATTCCTGCTTTCTGTTACATTTTGTCTACCTTCCTTTACAATACTTGCCTATTGTCTACATGTCTTGCTCTATACTTACAATAGTGTATTCCACTAATTATATTCCTGCTTTCTGTTATACAAGTTTTACATTTTTCTATCTTCCTTTACAATACTTGCCTATTGTCTACATGTCTTGTTCTATACTTACAATAGTGTTTTCCGCTAATTATATTCCTGCTTTCTGTTACATTTTGTCTACCTTCCTTTACAATACTTGCATATTGTTTACATGTCTTGCTCTATACTTACAATAGTGTATTCCACTAATTATATTCCTGCTTTCTGTTACATTTTGTCACCTTTCTTTACAATACTTGCCTATTGTCTACATGTCTTGTTCTATACTTACAATAGTGTATTCCGCTAATTATATTCCTGCTTTCTGTTAAACCTGTTTTACATTTTTCTACCTTCCTTTACAATACTTGCCTATTGTCTACATGTCTTGCTCTATACTTACAATAGTGTATTCCACTAATTATATTCCTGCTTTCTGTTACATTTTGTCACCTTCCTTTACAATACTTGCCTATTGTCTACATGTCTTGTTCTATACTTACAATACTGTATTCCGCTAATTATATTCCTGCTTTCTGTTACATTTTGTCACCTTCCTTTATAATAATTGCCTATTGTCTACATGTCTTGTTCTATACTTACAATAGTGTATTCCACTAATTATATTCCTGCTTTCTGTTACATTTTGTCTACCTTCCTTTACAATACTTGCCTATTGTCTACATGTCTTGTTCTATACTTACAATAGTGTATTCCACTAATTATATTCCTTCTTTCTGTTATACAAGTTTTACATTTGTCTATATTCCTTTACAATACTTGCCTATTGTCTACATGTCTTGTTCTATACTTACAATAGTGTATTCCACTAATTATATTCCTGCTTTCTGTTACATTTTTCTACCTTCCTTTACAATACTTGCCTATTGTCTACATGTCTTGCTCTATACTTACTATAGTGTATTCCACTAATTATATTCCTGCTTTCTGTTACATTTTTCTACCTTCCTTTACAATACTTGCCTATTGTCTACATGTCTTGTTCTATACTTACAATAGTGTATTCCACTAATTATATTCCTGCTTTCTGTTACATTTTGTCTACCTTCTTTTACAATACTTGCCTATTGTCTACATGTCTTGCTCTATACTTACAATAGTGTATTCCACTAATTATATTCCTGCTTTCTGTTATACAAGTTTTACATTTTTCTACCTTCCTTTACAATACTTGCCTATTGTCTACATGTCTTGCTCTATACTTACAATAGTGTATTCCACTAATTATATTCCTGCTTTCTGTTACATTTTTCTACATTCCTTTACAATACTTGCCTATTGTCTACATGTCTTGTTCTATACTTACAATAGTGTATTCCACTAATTATATTCCTGCTTTCTGTTACATTTTGTCTACCTTCCTTTACAATACTTGCCTATTGTCTACATGTCTTGCTCTATACTTACAATAGTGTATTCCGCTAATTATATTCCTGCTTTCTGTTATACAAGTTTTACATTTTTCTACCTTCCTTTACAATACTTGCCTATTGTCTACATGTCTTGCTCTATACTTACAATAGTGTATTCCACTAATTATATTCCTGCTTTCTGTTACATTTTTCTACCTTCCTTTACAATACTTGCCTATTGTTTACATGTCTTGCTCTATACTTACAATAGTGTACTCCACTAATTATATTCCTGCTTTCTGTTAAACCTGTTTTTTATTTTTCTACCTTCATTTACAATACTTGCCTATTGTCTACATGTCTTGCTCTGTATTTACAATAGTGTATTCCACTAATTATATTCCTGCTTTCTGTTACATTTTGTCTACCTTCCTTTACAATACTTGCCTATTATCTACATGTCTTGTTCTATACTTACAATAGTGTATTCCACTAATTATATTCCTGCTTTCTGTTATACAAGTTTTACATTTTTCTACCTTCCTTTACAATACTTGCCTATTATCTACATGTCTTGTTCTATACTTACAATAGTGTATTCCGGTAATTATATTCCTGCTTTCTGCTAAACCTGTTTTACATTTTTCTATCTTCCTTTACAATACTTGCCTATTATCTACATGTCTTGTTCTATACTTACAATAGTGTATTCCACTAATTATATTCCTGCTTTCTGTTATACAAGTTTTACATTTTTCTACCTTCCTTTACAATACTTGCCTATTATCTACATGTCTTGTTCTATACTTACAATAGTGTATTCCGCTAATTATATTCCTGCTTTCTGTTAAACCTGTTTTACATTTTTCTACCTTCCTTTACAATACTTGCCTATTATCTACATGTCTTGTTCTATACTTACAATAGTGTATTCCACTAATTATATTCCTGCTTTCTGTTATACAAGTTTTACATTTTTCTACCTTCCTTTACAATACTTGCCTATTATCTACATGTCTTGTTCTATACTTACAATAGTGTATTCCGCTAATTATATTCCTGCTTTCTGTTAAACCTGTTTTACATTTTTCTACTTGCCTTTACAATACTTGCCTATTATCTACATGTTTTGTTCTATACTTACAATAGTGTATTCCGCTAATTATATTCCTGCTTTCTGTTAAACCTGTTTTACATTTTTCTACCTTCCTTTACAATACTTGCCTATTGTCTACATGTCTTGTTCTATACTTACAAAAGTGTTTTCCGCTAATTATATTCCTGCTTTCTGTTACATTTTGTCTACCTTCCTTTACAATACTTGCCTATTGTTTACATGTCTTGCTCTATACTTACAATAGTGTATTCCACTAATTATATTCCTGCTTTCTGTTACATTTTGTCACCTTCCTTTACAATACTTGCCTATTGTCTACATGTCTTGTTCTATACTTACAATAGTGTATTCCGCTAATTATATTCCTGCTTTCTGTTAAACCTGTTTTACATTTTTCTACCTTCCTTTACAATACTTGCCTATTGTCTACATGTCTTGCTCTATACTTACAATAGTGTATTCCACAAATTATATTCCTGCTTTCTGTTACATTTTGTCACCTTCCTTTACAATACTTGCCTATTGTCTACATGTCTTGCTCTATACTTACAATAGTGTATTCCACAAATTATATTCCTGCTTTCTGTTACATTTTGTCACCTTCCTTTACAATACTTGCCTATTGTCTACATGTCTTGTTCTATACTTACAATAGTGTATTCCACTAATTATATTCCTGCTTTCTGTTACATTTTGTCTACCTTCTTTTACAATACTTGCCTATTGTCTACATGTCTTGCTCTATACTTACAATAGTGTATTCCACTAATTATATTCCTGCTTTCTGTTATACAAGTTTTACATTTTTCTACCTTCCTTTACAATACTTGCCTATTGTCGACATGTCTTGCTCTATACTTACAATAGTGTATTCCACTAATTATATTCCTGCTTTCTGTTACATTTTTCTACATTCCTTTACAATACTTGCCTATTGTCTACATGTCTTGTTCTATACTTACAATAGTGTATTCCACTAATTATATTCCTGCTTTCTGTTACATTTTGTCTACCTTCCTTTACAATACTTGCCTATTGTCTACATGTCTTGCTCTATACTTACAATAGTGTATTCCGCTAATTATATTCCTGCTTTCTGTTATACAAGTTTTACATTTTTCTACCTTCCTTTACAATACTTGCCTATTGTCTACATGTCTTGCTCTATACTTACAATAGTGTATTCCACTAATTATATTCCTGCTTTCTGTTACATTTTTCTACCTTCCTTTACAATACTTGCCTATTGTTTACATGTCTTGCTCTATACTTACAATAGTGTACTCCACTAATTATATTCCTGCTTTCTGTTAAACCTGTTTTTTATTTTTCTACCTTCATTTACAATACTTGCCTATTGTCTACATGTCTTGCTCTGTATTTACAATAGTGTATTCCACTAATTATATTCCTGCTTTCTGTTACATTTTGTCTACCTTCCTTTACAATACTTGCCTATTATCTACATGTCTTGTTCTATACTTACAATAGTGTATTCCACTAATTATATTCCTGCTTTCTGTTATACAAGTTTTACATTTTTCTACCTTCCTTTACAATACTTGCCTATTATCTACATGTCTTGTTCTATACTTACAATAGTGTATTCCGGTAATTATATTCCTGCTTTCTGCTAAACCTGTTTTACATTTTTCTATCTTCCTTTACAATACTTGCCTATTATCTACATGTCTTGTTCTATACTTACAATAGTGTATTCCACTAATTATATTCCTGCTTTCTGTTATACAAGTTTTACATTTTTCTACCTTCCTTTACAATACTTGCCTATTATCTACATGTCTTGTTCTATACTTACAATAGTGTATTCCGCTAATTATATTCCTGCTTTCTGTTAAACCTGTTTTACATTTTTCTACCTTCCTTTACAATACTTGCCTATTATCTACATGTCTTGTTCTATACTTACAATAGTGTATTCCACTAATTATATTCCTGCTTTCTGTTATACAAGTTTTACATTTTTCTACCTTCCTTTACAATACTTGCCTATTATCTACATGTCTTGTTCTATACTTACAATAGTGTATTCCGCTAATTATATTCCTGCTTTCTGTTAAACCTGTTTTACATTTTTCTACTTGCCTTTACAATACTTGCCTATTATCTACATGTTTTGTTCTATACTTACAATAGTGTATTCCGCTAATTATATTCCTGCTTTCTGTTAAACCTGTTTTACATTTTTCTACCTTCCTTTACAATACTTGCCTATTGTCTACATGTCTTGTTCTATACTTACAAAAGTGTTTTCCGCTAATTATATTCCTGCTTTCTGTTACATTTTGTCTACCTTCCTTTACAATACTTGCCTATTGTTTACATGTCTTGCTCTATACTTACAATAGTGTATTCCACTAATTATATTCCTGCTTTCTGTTACATTTTGTCACCTTCCTTTACAATACTTGCCTATTGTCTACATGTCTTGTTCTATACTTACAATAGTGTATTCCGCTAATTATATTCCTGCTTTCTGTTCAACCTGTTTTACATTTTTCTACCTTCCTTTACAATACTTGCCTATTATCTACATGTCTTGTTCTATACTTACAATAGTGTATTCCGCTAATTATATTCCTGCTTTCTGTTAAACCTGTTTTACATTTTTCTACCTTCCTTTACAATACTTGCCTATTGTCTACATGTCTTGTTCTATACTTACAATAGTGTTTTCCGCTAATTATATTCCTGCTTTCTGTTACATTTTGTCACCTTCCTTTACAATACTTGCCTATTGTCTACATGTCTTGTTCTATACTTACAATAGTGTATTCCGCTAATTATATTCCTGCTTTCTGTTAAACCTGTTTTACATTTTTCTACCTTCCTTTACAATACTTGCCTATTGTCTACATGTCTTGCTCTATACTTACAATAGTGTATTCCGCTAATTATATTCCTGCTTTCTGTTACATTTTGTCACCTTCCTTTACAATACTTGCCTATTGTCTACATGTCTTGTTCTATACTTACAATAGTGTATTCCACTAATTATATTCCTGCTTTCTGCTACATTTTGTCTACCGTCCTTTACAATACTTGCCTATTGTCTACATGTCTTGTTCTATACTTACAATAGTGTAGTCCACTAATTATATTCCTGCTTTCTGTTACATTTTGTCTACCTTCCTTTACAATACTTGCCTATTGTCTACATGTCTTGCTCTATACTTACAATAGTGTATTCCACTAATTATATTCCTGCTTTCTGTTATACAAGTTTTACATTTTTCTATCTTCCTTTACAATACTTGCCTATTGTCTACATGTCTTGTTCTATACTTACAATAGTGTTTTCCGCTAATTATATTCCTGCTTTCTGTTACATTTTGTCTACCTTCCTTTACAATACTTGCCTATTGTTTACATGTCTTGCTCTATACTTACAATAGTGTATTCCACTAATTATATTCCTGCTTTCTGTTACATTTTGTCACCTTTCTTTACAATACTTGCCTATTGTCTACATGTCTTGTTCTATACTTACAATAGTGTATTCCGCTAATTATATTCCTGCTTTCTGTTAAACCTGTTTTACATTTTTCTACCTTCCTTTACAATACTTGCCTATTGTCTACATGTCTTGCTCTATACTTACAATAGTGTATTCCACTAATTATATTCCTACTTTCTGTTACATTTTGTCACCTTCCTTTACAATACTTGCCTATTGTCTACATGTCTTGTTCTATACTTACAATAGTGTATTCCGCTAATTATATTCCTGCTTTCTGTTAAACCTGTTTTACATTTTTCTACCTTCCTTTACAATACTTGCCTATTGTCTACATGTCTTGTTCTATACTTACAATAGTGTTTTCCGCTAATTATATTCCTGCTTTCTGTTACATTTTGTCACCTTCCTTTACAATACTTGCCTATTGTCTACATGTCTTGTTCTATACTTACAATAGTGTATTCCGCTAATTATATTCCTGCTTTCTGTTAAACCTGTTTTACATTTTTCTACCTTCCTTTACAATACTTGCCTATTGTCTACATGTCTTGCTCTATACTTACAATAGTGTATTCCGCTAATTATATTCCTGCTTTCTGTTACATTTTGTCACCTTCCTTTACAATACTTGCCTATTGTCTACATGTCTTGTTCTATACTTACAATAGTGTATTCCACTAATTATATTCCTGCTTTCTGCTACATTTTGTCTACCGTCCTTTACAATACTTGCCTATTGTCTACATGTCTTGTTCTATACTTACAATAGTGTAGTCCACTAATTATATTCCTGCTTTCTGTTACATTTTGTCTACCTTCCTTTACAATACTTGCCTATTGTTTACATGTCTTGCTCTATACTTACAATAGTGTATTCCACTAATTATATTCCTGCTTTCTGTTACATTTTGTCACCTTTCTTTACAATACTTGCCTATTGTCTACATGTCTTGTTCTATACTTACAATAGTGTATTCCGCTAATTATATTCCTGCTTTCTGTTAAACCTGTTTTACATTTTTCTACCTTCCTTTACAATACTTGCCTATTGTCTACATGTCTTGCTCTATACTTACAATAGTGTATTCCACTAATTATATTCCTGCTTTCTGTTACATTTTGTCACCTTCCTTTACAATACTTGCCTATTGTCTACATGTCTTGTTCTATACTTACAATAGTGTATTCCGCTAATTATATTCCTGCTTTCTGTTACATTTTGTCACCTTCCTTTATAATAATTGCCTATTGTCTACATGTCTTGTTCTATACTTACAATAGTGTATTCCACTAATTATATTCCTGCTTTCTGTTACATTTTGTCTACCTTCCTTTACAATACTTGCCTATTGTCTACATGTCTTGTTCTATACTTACAATAGTGTATTCCACTAATTATATTCCTGCTTTCTGTTACATTTTGTCTACCTTCCTTTACAATACTTGCCTATTGTCTACATGTCTTGCTCTATACTTACAATAGTGTATTCCACTAATTATATTCCTTCTTTCTGTTATACAAGTTTTACATTTGTCTATATTCCTTTACAATACTTGCCTATTGTCTACATGTCTTGTTCTATACTTACAATAGTGTATTCCACTAATTATATTCCTGCTTTCTGTTACATTTTTCTACCTTCCTTTACAATACTTGCCTATTGTCTACATGTCTTGCTCTATACTTACAATAGTGTATTCCACTAATTATATTCCTGCTTTCTGTTACATTTTTCTACCTTCCTTTACAATACTTGCCTATTGTCTACATGTCTTGTTCTATACTTACAATAGTGTATTCCACTAATTATATTCCTGCTTTCTGTTACATTTTGTCTACCTTCTTTTACAATACTTGCCTATTGTCTACATGTCTTGCTCTATACTTACAATAGTGTATTCCACTAATTATATTCCTGCTTTCTGTTATACAAGTTTTACATTTTTCTACCTTCCTTTACAATACTTGCCTATTGTCTACATGTCTTGCTCTATACTTACAATAGTGTATTCCACTAATTATATTCCTGCTTTCTGTTACATTTTTCTACATTCCTTTACAATACTTGCCTATTGTCTACATGTCTTGTTCTATACTTACAATAGTGTATTCCACTAATTATATTCCTGCTTTCTGTTACATTTTGTCTACCTTCCTTTACAATACTTGCCTATTGTCTACATGTCTTGCTCTATACTTACAATAGTGTATTCCGCTAATTATATTCCTGCTTTCTGTTATACAAGTTTTACATTTTTCTACCTTCCTTTACAATACTTGCCTATTGTCTACATGTCTTGCTCTATACTAACAATAGTGTATTCCACTAATTATATTCCTGCTTTCTGTTACATTTTTCTACCTTCCTTTACAATACTTGCCTATTGTTTACATGTCTTGCTCTATACTTACAATAGTGTACTCCACTAATTATATTCCTGCTTTCTGTTAAACCTGTTTTTTATTTTTCTACCTTCATTTACAATACTTGCCTATTGTCTACATGTCTTGCTCTGTATTTACAATAGTGTATTCCACTAATTATATTCCTGCTTTCTGTTACATTTTGTCTACCTTCCTTTACAATACTTGCCTATTATCTACATGTCTTGTTCTATACTTACAATAGTGTATTCCACTAATTATATTCCTGCTTTCTGTTATACAAGTTTTACATTTTTCTACCTTCCTTTACAATACTTGCCTATTATCTACATGTCTTGTTCTATACTTACAATAGTGTATTCCGGTAATTATATTCCTGCTTTCTGCTAAACCTGTTTTACATTTTTCTATCTTCCTTTACAATACTTGCCTATTATCTACATGTCTTGTTCTATACTTACAATAGTGTATTCCACTAATTATATTCCTGCTTTCTGTTATACAAGTTTTACATTTTTCTACCTTCCTTTACAATACTTGCCTATTATCTACATGTCTTGTTCTATACTTACAATAGTGTATTCCGCTAATTATATTCCTGCTTTCTGTTAAACCTGTTTTACATTTTTCTACCTTCCTTTACAATACTTGCCTATTATCTACATGTCTTGTTCTATACTTACAATAGTGTATTCCACTAATTATATTCCTGCTTTCTGTTATACAAGTTTTACATTTTTCTACCTTCCTTTACAATACTTGCCTATTATCTACATGTCTTGTTCTATACTTACAATAGTGTATTCCGCTAATTATATTCCTGCTTTCTGTTAAACCTGTTTTACATTTTTCTACTTGCCTTTACAATACTTGCCTATTATCTACATGTTTTGTTCTATACTTACAATAGTGTATTCCGCTAATTATATTCCTGCTTTCTGTTAAACCTGTTTTACATTTTTCTACCTTCCTTTACAATACTTGCCTATTGTCTACATGTCTTGTTCTATACTTACAAAAGTGTTTTCCGCTAATTATATTCCTGCTTTCTGTTACATTTTGTCTACCTTCCTTTACAATACTTGCCTATTGTTTACATGTCTTGCTCTATACTTACAATAGTGTATTCCACTAATTATATTCCTGCTTTCTGTTACATTTTGTCACCTCCCTTTACAATACTTGCCTATTGTCTACATGTCTTGTTCTATACTTACAATAGTGTATTCCGCTAATTATATTCCTGCTTTCTGTTAAACCTGTTTTACATTTTTCTACCTTCCTTTACAATACTTGCCTATTGTCTACATGTCTTGCTCTATACTTACAATAGTGTATTCCACAAATTATATTTCTGCTTTCTGTTACATTTTGTCACCTTCCTTTACAATACTTGCCTATTGTCTACATGTCTTGTTCTATACTTACAATAGTGTATTCCGCTAATTATATTCCTGCTTTCTGTTACATTTTGCCACCTTCCTTTACAATACTTGCCTATTGTCTACATGTCTTGTTCTATACTTACAATAGTGTATTCCACTAATTATATTCCTGCTTTCTGTTACATTTTGTCTACCTTCCTTTACAATACTTGCCTATTGTCTACATGTCTTGTTCTATACTTACAATAGTGTATTCCACTAATTATATTCCTGCTTTCTGTTACATTTTGTCTACCTTCCTTTACAATACTTGCCTATTGTCTACATGTCTTGCTCTATACTTACAATAGTGTATTCCACTAATTATATTCCTGCTTTCTGTTATACAAGTTTTACATTTTTCTATCTTCCTTTACAATACTTGCCTATTGTCTACATGTCTTGTTCTATACTTACAATAGTGTATTCCGCTAATTATATTCCTGCTTTCTGTTACATTTTTCTACCTTCCTTTACAATACTTGCCTATTGTCTACATGTCTTGCTCTATACTTACAATAGTGTATTCCACTAATTATATTCCTGCTTTCTGTTACATTTTTCTACCTTCCTTTACAATACTTGCCTATTGTCTACATGTCTTGTTCTATACTTACAATAGTGTATTCCACTAATTATATTCCTGCTTTCTTTTACAGTTTGTCTGCCTTCCTTTACAATACTTGCCTATTGTCTACATGTCTTGCTCTATACTTACAATAGTGTATTCCACTAATTATATACCTGCTTTCTGTTATACAAGTTTTACATTTTTCTACCTTCCTTTACAATACTTGCCTATTGTCTACATGTCTTGCTCTATACTTACAATAGTGTATTCCACTAATTATATTCCTGCTTTCTGTTACATTTTTCTACCTTCCTTTACAATACTTGCCTATTGTCTACATGTCTTGTTCTATACTTACAATAGTGTATTCCACTAATTATATTCCTGCTTTCTGTTACATTTTGTCTACCTTCCTTTACAATACTTGCCTATTGTCTACATGTCTTGCTCTATACTTACAATAGTGTATTCCGCTAATTATATTCCTGCTTTCTGTTATACAAGTTTTACATTTTTCTACCTTCCTTTACAATACTTGCCTATTGTCTACATGTCTTGCTCTATACTTACAATAGTGTATTCCACTAATTATATTCCTGCTTTCTGTTACATTTATCTACCTTCCTTTACAATACTTGCCTATTGTTTACATGTCTTGCTCTATACTTACAATAGTGTACTCCACTAATTATATTCCTGCTTTCTGTTAAACCTGTTTTACATTTTTCTACCTTCATTTACAATACTTGCCTATTGTCTACATGTCTTGCTCTGTATTTACAATAGTGTATTCCACTAATTATATTCCTGCTTTCTGTTACATTTTGTCTACCTTCCTTTACAATACTTGCCTATTATCTGCATGTCTTGTTCTATACTTACAATAGTGTATTCCACTAATTATATTCCTGCTTTCTGTTATACAAGTTTTACATTTTTCTACCTTCCTTTACAATACTTGCCTATTATCTGCATGTCTTGTTCTATACTTACAATAGTGTATTCCGCTAATTATATTCCTGCTTTCTGTTAAACCTGTTTTTCATTTTTCTACCTTCCTTTACAATACTT
This sequence comes from Mytilus californianus, assembly GCF_021869535.1. Classification (NCBI taxonomy): domain Eukaryota; kingdom Metazoa; phylum Mollusca; class Bivalvia; order Mytilida; family Mytilidae; genus Mytilus; species Mytilus californianus. The sequence goes on from NW_026262733.1 coordinate 195,322, forward strand.
GCCTATTATCTACATGTCTTGTTCTATACTTACAATAGTGTATTCCACTAATTATATTCCTGCTTTCTGTTATACAAGTTTTACATTTTTCTACCTTCCTTTACAATACTTGCCTATTATCTACATGTCTTGTTCTATACTTACAATAGTGTATTCCGCTAATTATATTCCTGCTTTCTGTTAAACCTGTTTTACATTTTTCTACTTGCCTTTACAATACTTGCCTATTATCTACATGTTTTGTTCTATACTTACAATAGTGTATTCCGCTAATTATATTCCTGCTTTCTGTTAAACCTGTTTTACATTTTTCTACCTTCCTTTACAATACTTGCCTATTGTCTACATGTCTTGTTCTATACTTACAAAAGTGTTTTCCGCTAATTATATTCCTGCTTTCTGTTACATTTTGTCTACCTTCCTTTACAATACTTGCCTATTGTTTACATGTCTTGCTCTATACTTACAATAGTGTATTCCACTAATTATATTATTGCTTTCTGTTACATTTTGTCACCTTCCTTTACAATACTTGCCTATTGTCTACATGTCTTGTTCTATACTTACAATAGTGTATTCCGCTAATTATATTCCTGCTTTCTGTTAAGCCTGTTTTACATTTTTCTACCTTCCTTTACAATACTTGCCTATTGTCTACATGTCTTGCTCTATACTTACAATAGTGTATTCCACAAATTATATTCCTGCTTTCTGTTACATTTTGTCACCTTCCTTTACAATACTTGCCTATTGTCTACATGTCTTGTTCTATACTTACAATAGTGTATTCCGCTAATTATATTCCTGCTTTCTGTTACATTTTGTCACCTTCCTTTACAATACTTGCCTATTGTCTACATGTCTTGTTCTATACTTACAATAGTGTATTCCACTAATTATATTCCTGCTTTCTGTTACATTTTGTCTACCTTCCTTTACAATACTTGCCTATTGTCTACATGTCTTGTTCTATACTTACAATAGTGTATTCCACTAATTATATTCCTGCTTTCTGTTACATTTTGTCTACCTTCCTTTACAATACTTGCCTATTGTCTACATGTCTTGCTCTATACTTACAATAGTGTATTCCACTAATTATATTCCTGCTTTCTGTTATACAAGTTTTACATTTTTCTATCTTCCTTTACAATACTTGCCTATTGTCTACATGTCTTGTTCTATACTTACAATAGTGTATTCCGCTAATTATATTCCTGCTTTCTGTTACATTTTTCTACCTTCCTTTACAATACTTGCCTATTGTCTACATGTCTTGCTATATACTTACAATAGTGTATTCCACTAATTATATTCCTGCTTTCTGTTACATTTTTCTACCTTCCTTTACAATACTTGCCTATTGTCTACATGTCTTGTTCTATACTTACAATAGTGTATTCCACTAATTATATTCCTGCTTTCTTTTACAGTTTGTCTGCCTTCCTTTACAATACTTGCCTATTGTCTACATGTCTTGCTCTATACTTACAATAGTGTATTCCACTAATTATATACCTGCTTTCTGTTATACAAGTTTTACATTTTTCTACCTTCCTTTACAATACTTGCCTATTGTCTACATGTCTTGCTCTATACTTACAATAGTGTATTCCACTAATTATATTCCTGCTTTCTGTTACATTTTTCTACCTTCCTTTACAATACTTGCCTATTGTCTACATGTCTTGTTCTATACTTACAATAGTGTATTCCACTAATTATATTCCTGCTTTCTGTTACATTTTGTCTACCTTCCTTTACAATACTTGCCTATTGTCTACATGTCTTGCTCTATACTTACAATAGTGTATTCCGCTAATTATATTCCTGCTTTCTGTTATACAAGTTTTACATTTTTCTACCTTCCTTTACAATACTTGCCTATTGTCTACATGTCTTGCTCTATACTTACAATAGTGTATTGCACTAATTATATTCCTGCTTTCTGTTACATTTATCTACCTTCCTTTACAATACTTGCCTATTGTTTACATGTCTTGCTCTATACTTACAATAGTGTATTCCACTAATTATATTCCTGCTTTCTGTTAAACCTGTTTTACATTTTTCTACCTTCATTTACAATACTTGCCTATTGTCTACATGTCTTGCTCTGTATTTACAATAGTGTATTCCACTAATTATATTCCTGCTTTCTGTTACATTTTGTCTACCTTCCTTTACAATACTTGCCTATTATCTGCATGTCTTGTTCTATACTCACAATAGTGTATTCCACTAATTATATTCCTGCTTTCTGTTATACAAGTTTTACATTTTTCTACCTTCCTTTACAATACTTGCCTATTATCTGCATGTCTTGTTCTATACTTACAATAGTGTATTCCGCTAATTATATTCCTGCTTTCTGTTAAACCTGTTTTACATTTTTCTACCTTCCTTTACAATACTTGCCTATTATCTACATGTCTTGTTCTATACTTACAATAGTGTATTCCACTAATTATATTCCTGCTTTCTGTTATACAAGTTTTACATTTTTCTACCTTCCTTTACAATACTTGCCTATTATCTACATGTCTTGTTCTATACTTACAATAGTGTATTCCGCTAATTATATTCCTGCTTTCTGTTAAACCTGTTTTACATTTTTCTACCTTCCTTTACAATACTTGCCTATTATCTACATGTCTTGTTCTATACTTACAATAGTGTATTCCACTAATTATATTCCTGCTTTCTGTTATACAAGTTTTACATTTTTCTACCTTCCTTTACAATACTTGCCTATTATCTACATGTCTTGTTCTATACTTACAATAGTGTATTCCGCTAATTATATTCCTGCTTTCTGTTAAACCTGTTTTACATTTTTCTACCTTCCTTTACAATACTTGCCTATTATCTACATGTCTTGTTCTATACTTACAATAGTGTATTCCGCTAATTATATTCCTGCTTTCTGTTAAACCTGTTTTACATTTTTCTACCTTCCTTTACAATACTTGCCTATTGTCTACATGTCTTGCTCTATACTTACAATAGTGTATTCCACTAATTATATTCCTACTTTCTGTTACATTTTGTCTACCTTCCTTTACAATACTTGCCTATTGTCTACATGTCTTGTTCTATACTTACAATAGTGTATTCCGCTAATGTTGTATGATCTAGAATAGCTATAACCTCATTGCTTTGTGTCAAATCATTGTGTACGTGCTCATGTGTATGGCAAGCCGTTATTATATATTCTATTTTTCAAGATATCTTATCAAGTTAATACGATATTTTTTAAACTAAATAAGATATCTGTGCTCGTGTGGCATTTTGAAAGTGCGTCTGACCCATATTTGTTTTTGGTTTCAATCTTATGCTTATGTATGCTTATTTTGTTTGACGCTTATGTGTGGTAATCTCATTTGCAAATATTTTTATGGTTATGTGTACTAGTCCTAGATGAAACTTTGCTTATTTGTATATATATGTTATAAACGGTTGTAAGAGCTTTCTCAAGCTCATGTTTATTTTTAATTGAACATATATGCCGACTCTAAATGAACTTTACTTACTTGCTAACTTCTAAAAGTTTGTGGACAGACCACAATTCAAAATAGTTATACATTTGTCAAAATATAAAAGAGCATACTTGTGTGTTTAACCTGATCTTATATTAGTGAGAACAAATAAGTTTGCTTGTAACATGAATCGTACTTAATTCTTTAATATTCAAGTGAGTTATCTTCTGTTATTTACAGAGGAGTGCAATAACAACACGATTTTTTAAAGTTATTTCATTATCCAGAACCGCCGTTGGTCGCTTGTCATAAAAAAGCAAATAATTGGAAGATCTTTGACCATCGCATTCAATTCGATATCAAAAGTTGTTATTGCACCCACTGGTTCCGCCTCCTGGACTAGTAAAATGAAACAAGGAGGGTAGGGGGCTTAATTTAATTAAGGGAAACCGAACCGGGGTGCTCACTACAGACGGAGGGCATCTGCTCACCTGAATGTCGCAGCTGAAGATGAAGCTCTGATTAAGAATCCTGAATTCTGGCCAAAGGGCATTTTTGTTAAACCATGGTTGCCATGGGAGCAATTTGCAGCAGAACATTCAATTTCGGTACCTGACAACTACAATCATGGATACGATTAGTTTAAATTTCATGTCTTGGAATTGCAGAGGAAACTTTTCTAGCATTCCCTATCTCTCAGAAGTCTAATGTAATTATAATATTGACATTTGTGCTCTATCTGAGCATTGGCTCCGATCATATCAATTGCATATACTTGACTCAATAGATAGTAATTTTGTGTCTATCTCGAAAGGCGTAGACGAATCAAATATTGAATCCTTACGAGTTAATGATAGATCAGGAGTAGCATTCTTAGTCTCGAAAGTCATTTATCCGTATACATCGGTGATAGACTGTAACAACTCTAGTTTCCTTGGAATTGAAGTTAATATTCCAAATTGTGAAACATTTTTTGCGTTTTGTGCGTACTTACCTGCATCTTCTCACTCAATTGATTTCTTTCGTGAACATGTAGAATATATGTTTGAACTATATGCTACTTATCAGGAAATTGGGACAGTAGTTTTATTGGGCGACTTTAATACGAAAATCAATGGACCAAGATACATGTTTTTAGCAGACCAAAGAAGTGATTTTTTCCGTTCACTTATGATTGAACATAACCTAGTGTCTGTAAATATGGAGTCGATTTGCACGGGACCCGTTTGTACGTTTCAGTCGCATCATGGAGGTCCGGCTACCGGAATAGATCATATTATAATTAACTTTGACAAAATTGAAAACATTCGGAAAGCGAGTGTCTTAGACAACCATACTTTTTGTGTCTCTGATCACCACCCAGTACTATGTACGTTCGAATTTCGTGGAAAGGGAGCTAACTTACAACCTCCAGTGTTTGTAAATCGTCCAAAAGTGGCATGGGACCGTGCGCGAAATAAAGGCACAATAACAGACTATTCTTATGCAGTATCTCAAAATCTGTGGACTTTAGAGTATCCTAGTGGACAAATTAACGAAACAACGATTGAAAGTTATTACGATAAGATTATCAATTCTATAAAAACTGCTGAGATTGAAACTTTACCGCATATCAATTATAAAGGTTACATGAAACCATACTGGAACAACAACCTAACTCTTTTACGTAACAACATGAGATCCGCTCGAAAAGAATGGATAAATCAATGTCATTGCCATGACAGCAATTGTGATGCATTTGTGACATATAAAAATACCAAAAAGCTTTTTCGTGCTGCACTTCGTAAAGCATTTGATGAATTTGAAAGTTCAACTGCACGCAAGTTAGAAAAAGAAATCGATATAGATCAAAAACATGCATGGAACATTTTAAACAGACGAAAAAAGACCGATCCTGACAATATATGTGATATTTGGTATGAACATTTTTGCACTGTTTTTTCGCCTACAAACTACAAAGATTGTGAACGTCAAAATGAAATTTCTGAGAAGGTGAAGGCTATCAGAAATACAGCTACTAAAGACACTTCATCAAATTGGATTACTTTTGAATTTTCGGAAGTAAATGACATATGTAATAAGCTAAAATGCAACAAAGCATGTGGTCATGATGACATTGCTTACGAACACCTGCGTTTCGGTGGCAAACTGTTAATGAAGCACTTGTGTTATTTATTCAATACAGACGGAGGGCATCTGCTCACCTGAATGTCGCAGCTGAAGATGAAGCTCTGATTAAGAATCCTGAATTCTGGCCAAAGGGCATTTTTGTTAAACCATGGTTGCCATGGGAGCAATTTGCAGCAGAACATTCAATTTCGGTACCTGACAACAACAATCATGGATACGATTAGTTTAAATTTCATGTGTTGGAATTGCAGAGGAATCTTTTCTAGCATTCCCTATCTCTCAGAAGTCTTATGTAATTATAATATTGACATTTGTGCTCTATCTGAGCATTGGCTCCGATCATATCAATTGCATATACTTGACTCAATAGATAGTAATTTTGTGTCTATCTCGAAAGGCGTAGACGAATCAAATATTGAATCCTTACGAGTTAATGATAGATCAGGAGTAGCATTCTTAGTCTCGAAAGTCATTTATCCGTATACATCGGTGATAGACTGTAACAACCCTAGATTCCTTGGAATTGAAGTTAATATTCCAAATTGTGAAACATTTTTTGCGTTTTGTGCGTACTTACCTGCATCTTCTCACTCAATTGATTTCTTTCGTGAACATGTAGAATATATGTTTGAACTATATGCTACTTATCAGGAAATTGGGACAGTAGTTTTATTGGGCGACTTTAATACGAAAATCAATGGACCAAGATACATGTTTTTAGCAGACCAAAGAAGTGATTTTTTCCGTTCACTTATGATTGAACATAACCTAGTGTCTGTAAATATGGAGTCGATTTGCACGGGACCCGTTTGTACGTTTCAGTCGCATCATGGAGGTCCGGCTACCGGAATAGATCATATTATAATTAACTTTGACAAAATTGAAAACATTCGGAAAGCGAGTGTCTTAGACAACCATACTTTTTGTGTCTCTGATCACCACCCAGTACTATGTACGTTCGAATTTCGTGGAAAGGGAGCTAACTTACAACCTCCAGTGTTTGTAAATCGTCCAAAAGTGGCATGGGACCGTGCGCGAAATAAAGGCACAATAACAGACTATTCTTATGCAGTATCTCAAAATCTGTGGACTTTACAGTATCCTAGTGGACAAATTAACGAAACAACGATTGAAAGTTATTACGATAAGATTATCAATTCTATAAAAACTGCTGAGATTGAAACTTTACCGCAAATCAATTATAAAGGTTACATGAAACCATACTGGAACAATAACCTAACTCTTTTACGTAACAACATGAGATCCGCTCGAAAAGAATGGATAAATCAATGTCATTGCCATGACAGCAATTGTGATGCATTTGTGACATATAAAAATACCAAAAAGCTTTTTCGTGCTGCACTTCGTAAAGCATTTGATGAATTTGAAAGTTCAACTGCACGCAAGTTAGAAAAAGAAATCGATATAGATCAAAAACATGCATGGAACATTTTAAACAGACGAAAGAAGAAGTCTTCCGGATGCATGGCGCTTAAGAAAGATGGCATTCTCTACACCAATCCTGACAATATATGTGATATTTGGTATGAACATTTTTGCACTGTTTTTTCGCCTACAAACTACAAAGATTGTGAACGTCAAAATGAAATTTCTGAGAAGGTGAAGGCTATCAGAAATACAGCTACTAAAGACACTTCATCAAATTGGATTACTTTTGAATTTTCGGAAGTATATGACATATGTAATAAGCTAAAATGCAACAAAGCATGTGGTCATGATGACATTGCTTACGAACACCTGCGTTTCGGTGGCAAACTGTTAATGAAGCACTTGTGTTATTTATTCAATCTGATTCTGCGATATGCCTACGTACCAAAGGAATGGCACAAAAGTATGATTATCCTCCTGTATAAAGGTGATAACAAAAGCCGAACTGATACAAATTCTTATCGGGGAATTTCGTTAGTACCAAGTATTACAAAAGTGTTCGAAAAACTTACCGACATCAAGCTCTCCAGCATACGAACAGATTTTCCAAACGGACAGCAAGTAGCGTATCAAAAGCTCTTAAGCAGCCTCAATGCGTCTTTTAATCTTCAAGAAGTCACCCTTCATCATATTGAAAAGAATGGGACTATTTATATTGTTTTACTCGACAGCACAAAAGCATTCGATACTGTTCCGCATGATGGACTTCGTCTAAAACTGCACGAGTAAGGAGCTCATGGTAAACTTTGGCTTTTGCTTGACAGTATGTACACTAATCTGTATGGTGCCGTGTCATCAAATGGTAAATTGTCTAAATGGTTTGAACTAAAGCGAGGTATTCGTCAGGGAAGTTCGTTGTCAGCTAAACTGTACTTGATCTTTATAAATGACCTTATAAACGAACTAGAATCTTCAAAAGAAGGTGCATTCTTTCATGATCTTAATGCTAGCTCTCCAGTTCAGGCAGACGATATTGCTCTTATTGCTACAAACTGCGTTTCGACACAACGGATGGTAACAATATGTGAGAACTATAGTAACATGTGGGGTTTCACGTTTTCATCAGCAAAAAGCAAATTATTACAATTCGGTAAACGCAGAACTTCTACTCCAACATATCTATACCAAGAACCGATCAACTATGTAACTTCTGCTCGACATATTGGTATTCAACTAGACACATCTTTAAAAACAATGGACAGAACTCTTAAAGCTTGTCGCACCTTGCGCTCGACGACGACATCAGTTATACGCCTTGGAATACACCCAGCCATTGTAAATCCACTTGTATGCGCAAAGATTATCCGTCAGCTCTGCTATCCAAAAGCACTATACGGTTGTAAACTCTGGGGAAAACTTACCTGCACTGAAACACTGATGCTTGAAAGAACTCACCACTATATTTGTAAATTTATACAAGGTTTACCAAGACGAACAAGAAGCGACATGTGCTTGTCATTGTTAGGATGGCTTTCAATTGAAAGTTTTATATGTGAACGGAAACTGTTGTTCTTTGGAAGAACGTGTCGCCTTCCATACTCAGCTGTCTCATTCCGTATTCTTCTCCGTAGACTCATTGATGCTAGATATAATCAATATGACACCAGATTAGGTTTAGCTTGTGACATTATTGAAATACTCACAAAATATGGTTTATCGAAATATGTAGATCAGTTTCTCAATGATGGACAATTTCCTAGTTCTGCAACTTGGAAATCGTATGGCAGTGGATCCCGATTTTGTTGTTTTTAAAGACATTCACTCGTTTTGTGTACCGCATGCGGCGTGGAGAGTAGCACTACGTCACCCACTGATGCGCAGGCAGGCCCATTTTGTAACATCAACGTGCTGTCTTATACGTGAAAACTTACAAAACAACAGAATATTATGTGATAAATGTGGTAAACTTTTTGATGATCCTTGTACCCATGCAATACTATCATGTGACTATACAGTTGATGTTCGAGATCAATTTTGGAGGAGTGTTATAGACATAAACCCGATTACATTTAGTGTTCACTTAGGAAATATGACTGACAATAAATTGCTAAATTGTATTCTTGCCTGTGACACTGATTTTGATCTAGAGAATGAGGAACGTGAACAGTTTAACTTTGCGTGTGTAAATTTTATTTACAATTCTTGTAAATTGTTACAGAACTGCAACTGCTACTAGTAGTACACAAATTACTGTATCTTTAAAAAACTTTAAAGCACATGTGTAAATAATTGAACTTTTCGTCGTGATCCCGTCTTTATTAACTGTCTCTTTGTAAATCATAACTCGTATTGTTTGTATATGATTAATTGTAATTGTCTTTGCTTTGTTATATACTCTCCAATAGGAGGCTAATAAATTATATATATATATAAACCTGTTTTACATTTTTCTACCTTCCTTTACAATACTTGCCTATTATCTACATGTCTTGTTCTATACTTACAATAGTGTATTCCACTAATTATATTCCTGCTTTCTGTTATACAAGTTTTACATTTTTCTACCTTCCTTTACAATACTTGCCTATTATCTACATGTCTTGTTCTATACTTACAATAGTGTATTCCGCTAATTATATTCCTGCTTTCTGTTAAACCTGTTTTACATTTTTCTACCTTCCTTTACAATACTTGCCTATTATCTACATGTCTTGTTCTATACTTACAATAGTGTATTCCACTAATTATATTCCTGCTTTCTGTTATACAAGTTTTACATTTTTCTACCTTCCTTTACAATACTTGCCTATTATCTACATGTCTTGTTCTATACTTACAATAGTGTATTCCGCTAATTATATTCCTGCTTTCTGTTAAACCTGTTTTACATTTTTCTACCTTCCTTTACAATACTTGCCTATTGTCTACATGTCTTGCTCTATACTTATAATAGTGTATTCCACTAATTATATTCCTGCTTTCTGTTACATTTTGTCTACCTTCCTTTACAATACTTGCCTATTGTCTACATGTCTTGTTCTATACTTACAATAGTGTATTCCGCTAATGTTGTATGATCTAGAATAGCTATAACCTCATTGCTTTGTGTCAAATCATTGTGTACGTGCTCATGTGTATGGCAAGCCGTTATTTTATATTCTATTTTTCAAGATATCTTATCAAGTTAATACGATATTTTTTAAACTAAATAAGATATCTGTGCTCGTGTGGCATTTTGAAAGTGCGTCTGACCCATATTTGTTTTGGTTTCAATCTTATGCTTATGTATGCTTATTTTGTTTGACGCTTATGTGTGGTAATCTCATTTGCAAATATTTTTATGGTTATGTGTACTAGTCCTAGATGAAACTTTGCTTATTTGTATATATGTTATAAACGGTTGTAAGAGCTTTCTCAAGCTCATGTTTATTTTTGATTGAACATATATGCCGACTCTAAATGAACTTTACTTACTTGCTAACTTCTAAAAGTTTGTGGACAGACCACAATTCAAAATAGAAATACAATTGTCAAAATATAAAAGAGCATACTTGTGTGTTTAACCTGATCTTATATTAGTGAGAACAAATAAGTTTGCTTGTAACATGAATCGTACTTAATTCTTTAATATTCCAGTGAGTTATCTTCTGTTATTTACAGAGGAGTGCAATAACAACACGATTTTTTAAAGTTATTTCATTATCCAGAACCGCCGTTGGTCGCTTGTCTTAAAAAAGCAAATAATTGGAAGATCTTTGACCATCGCATTCAATTCGATATCAAAAGTTGTTATTGCACCCACTGGTTCCGCCTCCTGGACTAGTAAAATGAAACAAGGAGGGTAGGGGGCTTAATTTAATTAAGGGAAACCGAACCATATGGGGCTTTCTAAATTTACTCTACTCGTATCAATACTTAACCCTAACACAAGTCAAACACCTTACCCTTTATTAGAACCAACTATAATATATCCCAATCCTAAACTGAACTGCTAACCCTACCAGTAACTGCAGGGTCCCATAAAGTAAAGAATGCATGGGGGGGGGGGGGGGTGGGGGGTGGGGGTGTTGAAAAAAGAGAACCGCCAAAATATAGATACAGATTAATTTACAGGTCGTACGTATCTTAAAATATTGTGAAGGAAGACCGGGTCCTCGTTTTTTCCCTTTCCATTGTATTTAAAGGGGAAACTAGTTCCCGCCCGGCCTTATTTTTAGTGGGGTACCTGTTTTTATTAAGTTAGAATTAAGGATGTTCTCTGGTTTTATCCATGTAGTGGCATTAAAATTTTTGACCACTAACCCCTACTTTTCTTTCCATAATTTGATTACATATAGTTTAAAAATGTCATCTTTGAAAATCTTATAAAATCCTTGTTATTTTTTAATAGTTTTTGAAAGAAAAAAGGTGCAAATGTTAAATGTATGAAAAGTCTAGAGAGAATTATTTCCCGCCAAATTTTCAATGGCTTATATCTCGAAAACAAGCACACGGACCCTTCATTTTTTTCTGTTTTTTAGTTTCTTTATTTATATACTATCAATTTATAACCATCTTTTAAAAAGCTTGTTATTTTGAAATAGAGTAGCGAACATCCTTAATATGCCAGAAATATATATCACTGGATGTTCAGTCATTTCATTCACTTTACACAAAGTCTTTCTCTGTGAATTGAGCATGCTTTAAATATTTGTCACTGGATGTTACGCAATTAACACGCAAAACATTATAAGATCTTTTTACTATTGTTTGCAAAAGAGGGACGCAAGATACCAGAGGGACAGTCAAACTCATAGATCGAAAACAAACTAACAACGTCATGGCCAAAAATAAAAAGACAAACAGACAAATAATAGTACAGATGACACAACATAGAAAACTAAAGACTAAGCAACACGAACCCCACCAAAAACTGGGGGTGATCTCAGGTGCTCCGGAAGGGTAAGAAGATCCTGTTCCACATGTGGCACCCGTCGAGTTGCTTATGTTATTACAAATCCGGTAAATAGTCTAATTCGGTAAGTCACATTCGTAAAAAGGGAAGGGTATTGTAGTTACGACATAAGGAACATATCCGATATCATCTGTGAAACGGTTATTCCATAACGGTCAACCAACTCGTGATGGCGTCCGTAAAATTTAAGAGAGAATACCTTCACAATTGGTTTTCATGAAACTAATGTTTCTTCTTATCACAACTTCTCTGACAAAACAAGTCCGGTTGGCTTGAACAGTCCGTGTATATTTGCGTCCATTCGTTTTTCGTTTTGAAATATCAAAAACAAAAAACGAAAAAACGTCCGGGTATATTTGCGTCCATTCGTTTTTCGTTTTGAAATATCAAAAAAAAAAAACGAAAAACGAAAGTGTTTTCATTCTTCTTTTTGATTTCTCAAAAACTAAAATGAAAAACAAAAGTGTTTTCATTCTTCTTTTTGATTTCTCAAAAACCAAAATGAAAATCAAAAGTGTTTTCGTTTTTCGTTTTTGATTTCACTAAATAAGAAAAACATCTACATTTGGATTCAATATCTGTATTATGGTCTATCTAATTCTCGTTTTACGTTGTACAATGTTTTCCTATCTTTTTTCATAGCCTTCGGAACCCCGGGGTAATTTTTACTTATTGTAGACACAATAGACCGCCTGACATATGATTTGAACTAAGGTGATTAATGAATCAGAGACTTTCAAATTTTCTTGTTTTTATCTATAATAAATTACTATATTTAAATATTAAATGAATCACAAATTTAAATAATACAATGAAATATTATATAAAGATGGTAAAAATAAAACGATTGATTACAACATCACATTAACAAGGGAGGTTACTACTTATCTGATAAGAAAACTAGCCGTGCACAGCGGTTATCAGATCAATAGTATTTAAATCGGAGATAATGTCGACGAATGTAAAAGACTTATCAATCTGAACAATAAGGATGCATGATCTTTACTTTTCAGTTTTGAAAGGTTAGTAATCTAAGATGATTAGAACTGATGACCTAGATCCATCTGTCAGTATTAGTACTTTTACACGAACATTCACGACGATAATCTGTTTTTTTTTTTTTTATTAAGATCGTTTGATTGAAAAACAAATTTCCGAAAGTTCACGATTCAAAATGGGATTAGCATTCAATCATTTTGCCATTCGGGCCTATTCGTGATGACTTTTACTCCTTTGTGAAGGCTATATGGTGACCTATACTAGAGGTTACGGGATAGAGAATAATGGGCAAAAAATATAAAAAATAGAGAAAATGGACCAAAACATAAAGAAAAGAGAATAATGCGGTGTTAGAATATAATGAATAGAGAATAATTGGCAAAAAGTATAATGATTAGAGAAAAATGGCATAAAACATTAAAGAATACAGAAATGAAGGACCCCAATCCAGACCAGTATAATAGTTGCCTATACCAACGTTTTCTGTCTCCAGTAGATTGTTATTGGTAATCATACGTTTTCTCTTTATTTTTATGACTATCAACTAAGACGTGAGCTTCTATAATTCGCCAGCATATAGTTACTTAACTTCTTTTGCTCCTGGTGACAAAATGGGAAAATATTATTAATTTATTGCGTTCAAAGCACTTTTCTGGTTTCATCTTTATCAGGAGGGTTAGGCGGGGAAAAACAACAGTACATTTCACCTGTTGGTACTGTAGCGTCACTTTTCTTTCATTTTCCTGTGCCTGTTTTTTTTTTTATTTACACCAGGTTATACTTCATTTTCAAAACCTGTCTATCCCCCACTACTCTCCAGTGCAAAATAATATACTTTTATTAATGATGACCCCTTTATGATTAACAATTATTGAAAAAAACACATATATGGCATACAGCTACCGACGACAACAACAGAATTAAAGGCTCCTGACTTCAAACAGGCCAATATATTCGAGTGATACTCCCCAACTCTTACTTGGGTGGTGTGAAAATCAGTTCATAAGAACAGAGTTGTCTTTCACATGAAACCACGTTAAACATTGGTAAATAGTTAATTCGTTATAAATGATCGAGAAATTAGGAAGGTAAAAAATTAAATGTTTTTTGGAATCGAATGACATTGCATAGTGTTGCAACCTGTAATGTGAAGATGTGCATGAAATTGCGGAGGTTATGGGAACTTCGGTCTGGTCAAACCAAAGATTTTAAAATTATTTTTGCTGCTTCTCTACAAGCACGCGGCATTAATAAGTAAAAGTAGAGACTGGTCGGCTCGGAGTCAAAATATTGAATCCGCGTAGGATAACATGTCTTCCTGCGAAATATAACATCACGAACTAGCACGCCCGGCTCAGCGTGTTGGTCTAATCCAAAGTAGAGTTAAAAATTCATATTACAATAACATGTTCTCGTCCTGAATATGCATTTAATTTGCCACTGGACATTAAAAAGCCATCCATCATTACCATCTCAGGCACAACCTTGCATAAAAGAGTGATTTTGCGGTCGTATAATGGTATGACGTTTGTCGTCGTCGTCCGAAGACATTTGGTTTCCAAACAATAACTTGACTATACATGTAAGTGTATGGATCTTTATGAAATTGTACCACAAAGTTTCATACCACATAAGGAAGGTTGGAATGGATTTGAGGGTTATTGTCCCAACTTTGTTGGAATTAAGGACCAAAAACAAGCATTTTTCTTGTTTCAGGACAATAACTTAATTATAAGTGTATGGATCTCAATGAATTTGTACTACAAGGTTCCATACTTCATAAGGAATGTTGTGACTGATTTTGGGGGTTATGGTTCCAAACGTTAAAGAATTACGGACCAAAAAATCGATAAAAAAAACTAGGATTCTCTGGTTTCCGGACAATAACTTAAGTATGAAAAAGGACTTTAAAAAAATACTTTTCTTATACTTTTCATACGTTTTTCATTTCTTGACCAATTTCAATGGGGTTTCATTCAAAGTCTTGAATTCTTGGGTTTTTTTATATGCACAATATCACCGTGTATTCATGGATTCTTATTTTGGGGTCCGTTTTCAATTTGGTCCACATGAAGGTCCAAAGGGTCCAAAATTAAACTTTGCTTGATTTTAACAAATAAAATAGATTATTAGGGTTCTTTGCTTTGATGAATCTAACCGTGTATTTAGATTTTTGATTTTGGGCCCGGTTTTCAAATTGGTCCACATTAAGCGTTCATAATCAATTTTAGTTTGATTTCAACAAAAATTGAATTCAAGGGGTCTTTTAATTGCTTAATCTACGCATGTATTTGTATGTTGAATATTGGATCATGATAGATAAATATCCAATTTCATTTTTTACAGCGGATGACCGTGAGGGCATTCCGGTGTTATGTAACCACAGACATTTCTACCCACGTGGCTTGCGTTTTTTGACTGATAACCGAACGTATTTCGTATAATTACGCGGATATCATGGAGTGCAAATTAGCACTCCTTATCGCTTGTTATATATTAATTTCATCAATAAATATTCATGAAAATAATTTTAAGAACATAGATAAATGATATGAAAATTTTTTGTCGTGAGAAATATACATCTCAATAACAAATCAAGAATACCGAAAATTTGTGTTAAGGCATGCGGAAGAATATCTCAAGAACGTTTTGCAACAAACGCAAGAAAATATGAATGCCTACTCAAATCCAATCTATTAGAAAAACGAAATATTACAGAAGAGTGTCCACCATGCACTTGCACTGCACTATCATTAGTAGAATAGAATGACATACAAATGGATGAAAATTATATAAAACTGTTATACAAATATTAATATAATATATAACACCAAACCAGAGTGTGCTGATAACAAATGATTATATCACTACAATATAATAGTTATTACGGTGAGGTTGAATTTCCTGTCATTTATTCATCATCCACACACGAACTTGTGTCAGAAAAAAACATATATATGTACCTTAACCTAACTTTCATGTATAGAGATGTGATTTTTTTTTGGGACAAGTGCTTGTGACCATCCACCAGAACTTGCGGTCATCCGATGTTCAGTACTTCAGTACTTTGATTTGAGTTCTTATGCCACATTCATTCTGTGTCAGAAACCTATGATATGTCAAATATTTAATCACAATCAAAATTCAGAGTTGTATTGCACAATTAATAGAAAGTATAAGTAGATTCACAGTTAAAAATAGATCCCAAATTTTAATTTTATAGAAGAAATTATGTATAAATATAGTTTGAAATTTTCTATTCAATTATAGATCTTTTTAATTAAAGGTATATTGTATTAATGATGAAAGATATTTTGTGATTTTTTTTTCATTTCTTTTGTTAATATTTTTAAGAACTTGGTGGTAGGTTTGTTTTTATTCTATATAAATTAATTTTCAGAATGCTATATATATATATACATGTATATAATTTTTTTTATGAAGCTAACCCCTTGACAAACTTAGATGTTATTGTCCATTGATAACTACTAGTAGATTAAATTCTTGGTACTGAATCTAACCTTATACAAATGTATTTAGATTTTGGATATTGGACCACATTCTGTACGTGCCTGTCTCAAGTCAGGAGCCTGTAGTACAGTGGTTGTCGTTGGTTCTTGTCTGTCATATTTATTTTTGGTTTATTGTTTTGTTAAAAATTAGGCCGTTAGTTTTCTCAACCGAATTGTTTCATATTTTTCATGTATGAGCCTTTTGTATCCTACTATACGGTATGGTGTTTTTCTCATTGTTGAAGGCCTTACGGTTACCTTTCATTGCTTACATCAACTTTATTTGAACCTTGGTGGATATTTGTCTCATTGGCAATTATACTTTATCTCCTTATTTTATAAAAGTCCAATTTCAAATTTTCTGGTCTTACACCACCTTTATTCTGTGTCACAAACCTATGCTGTGTCAAATATTTAATCAAAATTCAAATGCAGAGCTGTATCAAGCTTGAATTGAGTGTCCATACTTGTCCCAACTGTTCATGGTTCGACATCTGCGGTCGTATCATTCTGCTCCCCGCTGAGCATTTTGTTTATATTTGCAATTCATTGGATATGTAATTTAACTGCAAAAGCCACCAAGGGACGGTGGTGCATGACAAAGTGGGAGTTAGACGCACATTGTATACATACTAGTATTTATAATTTGATTAAGATACCTCGTATCGGATGAAGCGGGGTTACTATGAGAAAGTATTTATCACTTTCCCTAATAAATATTGCCAGAATGGCTTTGAGTGGGATTCCGTCTATGGGAACGATTCACAATGCGGGGTACTAGCTCTTTATTCACAAACAAGTCGGCAGTTCAATACAATAAACATAAACAAATTGGTAAAGTCCAAATTCATTTAATAAAGTCCAAATATAAAATATCAGTGTTACAAATTAGTTATTTTAAGCCAAAAACAATATATATGATTGCGATGGAAAATCCGAACGCTGTTCATGTGCTCTCGTTGGCATATCCAAACGGAGTCCCTGAATATAAATTTATCTTTCTTTAAATACCAAATAAAGTTGCTATAACAACACAGTTTGTTGGGGTCATGTTGTAAACAGAAATTATATAATTAAGTGATTTAATTCATCAAAGAGAATTACGATAGGTGATCAATCCATCAATCAATTGAATTATGTGTGTATTTGATATGACCGAATAAAAGTTGCATAACGAACTTGTAAGATGTTTGCATAAGCTTAGAGTTTAAAAGGTTATTGACAAATATAAATTTATAATCTTACATGTTTCAAATGTTAACAAATATTTCGGACATTTAAAGTCATAGCGAATTTCGAGATCGTTACAATTGAATAAATAAAATATGCATGCTGCATACGAAATGTACACAATAGAAATCGATATAATAAGACAGTTTGAAATAGAAAATTAAGTACCAAAATAATGTGTGACAACTATTCCCTTTTTCAAGAAAATTCGTCCCGAATTTATAAATTTGAGTCATTGAATGACTAATAGTAAAATGAAATGTTCACTAAGAGTTCAATATCGTGGATATCGTCCTTGTCTCGGGTGAAAATGTTGATGGTTGTTACTTCTTCGGCTTTATAGTTTCTGTTGTATCATTTGTATCTTGTTATTTTCCACGTAGCGAGTTCATTAGTTAATCCACACTTGTCACTTTTTAGTTGTTTTATTTCTTGTTCAAGTTCATATATTTCTGTGTACTTATCACTACACTGCTTACTTTCCCGGAATGCATTATCTTTCCAAAAGTTTGTATCTCGAATAGCTTTATTCAGTTCCGCTGTTACACTTTGTAGGTCATTTTGGAGTTGCTGATTTTGGAAAGACGAATGTCCCAACGAAGAAAGGTTTCCTTGATTTTTTTTTAATATTTCATTTTCATCCTTTAAGCTTGAAGTTAATTCCTCCATGTCTAAAGCATACACTTTATACTGATCAACGATATCTTTGTGATGTTGTAGTGCAATTGAAAGTCTTTCAAGTTCTAATTTTTGGTTATCTGAATTTGAATCAGTACCAAGGATGTTTCCTGTAATATTCCCGTTTGCAGGTGTCAATACCAATATTGTCTTCTTCAAATCCTCATTTTCTCTTTTTAACTTGTTCATCTGTTCTGTTTTAGTATCACATTTTGTAACTGATTTATCTAGATCACTATTGGTTATCGAAGAAAACGGTAATTCGTTTACAATTTCTTTTTGTTGTCGATATTGATCAAGTCGCTTCATATCCCGAAGTTTCTGTGCTTTAGATTTATGACGACGATCTCTAGATTGTTTATGTTCCTTCGATTTTGACATATTTCCATATTCCACAGATCTCAATTTCTGAAATTCTCGGTAGGGTTGCCACGGTTTAACTTTCCAGCAGCATGCCGACGTGTGCATGTTATGTGAACATCTTGGTCTTGATATTTGATATAAATAGTCCATTGTTACAACGAGTAGGCGCCCGAACCTACTATGCCACTCGCTTGTTGTATTGCAAGAGGTTCCTCAGATCGATTCGATACTCCACCATTTTATGAGAAAGTATTTATCACTTTCCCTAATAAATATTGCCGGAATGGCTTTGAGTGGGATTCCGTCTATGGGAACGATTCACAATGCGGGGTACTAGCTCTTTATTCACACACAAGTTGGCAGTTCAATACAATAAACATAAACAAATTGGTAAAGTCCAAATTCATTTAATAAAGTCCAAATTTAAAATATCAGTGTTACAAATTAGTTATTTTAAGCCAAAAACAATATATATGATTGCGATGGAAAATCCGAACGCAGTTCATGTGCTCTCGTTGGCATATCCAAACGGAGTCCCTGAATATAAATTTATCTTTCTTTAAATACCAAATAAAGTTGCTATAACAACACAGTTTGTTGGGGTCATGTTGTAAACAGAAATTATATAATTAAGTGATTTAATTCATCAAAGAGAATTACGATAGGTGATCAATCCATCAATCAATTGAATTATGTGTGTATTTGATATGACCGAATAAAAGTTGCATAACGAACTTGTAAGATGTTTGCATAAGTTTAGAGTTTAAAAGGTTATTGACAAATATAAATTTATAATCTTACATGTTTCAAATGTTAACAAATATTTCGGACATTTAAAGTCATAGCGAATTTCGAGATCGTTACAATTGAATAAATAAAATATGCATGCTGCATACGAAATGTACACAATAGAAATCGATATAATAAGACAGTTTGAAATAGAAAATTAAGTACCAAAATAATGTGTGACAACTTTACTATACATTGTGATTTGACTCCAGGCGGCATCAAGGGAACATGCCATGCACAATTTACTTGTGAAAAGAACACTGAAGAAAAAAGTGCTTTAAAAAAGCTAATACGTGCAGAATATTCACTGTCATGTAGCTGATAAGAAATAACTTTACGTTAAATGAAAAGACTTTAAACTATATTTCATCTGTAATGCTAATAGCACACGAAAACTATTTTCCTCCATTTTAAATTAACTTATATAATCGCATTTTCTCTCATCAACTCAATCTTAGTTGATCTGCACCGATTTTTAAACTTGTCCGAGATACATATTAAGTTAAGACGAGGTCCATATTCGCTTCCGTATATATTTGCTGTCGCTATGTTCTTAGATATTGGAAGATGTGGTATGAGTGCCAATGTGACAACTCTCCATCCAAGTTACAATTTATAAAAGTAAGCCATTATAGGTCAAGGTACGGCCTTCAACACGGAGCATTGGCTCACACCGAACAGCAAGCTATAAAGGGCCCCAAAAATTACTAGTGTAAAACCATAACACGTATCTACTGTACAAAAAGAACGCATTAAATAATTGTAAATCATTTTACAAAAGGAAGACTTATGGCCAATTTCCCCCTGTATTTTATTCACACCATGGCCATGGGTTAGGGTTAGGGTTAGGGTTAGGTTAGGGTTAGGGTTAGGGGTTAGGTTAGGGTTAGGGTTAGGGTTAGGGGTAGGGGTTAGGGTTAGGTATCATATAGAGGGGGGCACCTGGGGTGTAGGCTGACAATTAATGGTTGTGATATGGCTGGCGTATGAATATATGAGGGTTAGGGTTTGGGTTAGCCGGATCTTCTTTTTTCTAACCCTAACCCTTTCAATTGCGCATGCGCCGATATGTTTTGGATTCAAGGGTCCCCCTACAGTAATACATACTTAGTTGTATATATAGTAGTCTTTTTGTAACAATTTCCTGAAGAAGGTATGCCAAAATTTGCATATTGAAATTCAGGTGAGATAATCTGTTTAGGCTTATAGGCAAACTTTGAAAAAATCGTATCTCTGTTGTTGACCGTCCGATTTATAAACTGTTTAGCGTTTTGGAAAGAGAATTCAATTGCGCACAATTTGGTGTCTTGATATTGAAAATGTATCGGGGCATTCAAAAGTTATAGGTCGCCGAAGAAAACGTGTCAGAAACTGTGGTACAACGATCCAATGTGCTCCACCTAAATGTTAAGAAATGATAGCCTTTCATGAAGGAGTTTAAGTGTCAAGCTGCTATATTTGTTGTATTCATCAATATCTTGGGCCATTATTTACCCTTTTCCTTGAATATTCTCTACCGGCATAATAATTTTATTCTTTATGTACCTTGCGATGAAAATTTTGTCAAAAATTAAGCGCTTCGTAAGTCTACGGTTATACTAAAACTTTTGTCGACAAGAATAAAAAGAGCCAATATTTCTTCTTTTGAATGATATTCTGGTACTGGCCTTATAATTGAGCACTTTTAAATACATCCTGATGGGTTGTTTGACATTAAATGGGAATGAAAACAAGTTTAAATAACAAAATTTGTTGTCGGTATCAACAAAAGATGCCAATATCTTCCCTTCTTCCTGATTTTTCTGGTCCGGCATCATTATTTGAATCTAAGAATGAATGGTTTGACACAAATTGAGAGATTTATAAGTGTACGGTTACTAATATTTATGTCGCGAAACAATTAAAAGCGACACTATTTCATCTTTGTTATAATATTCTTGTACTGGCCTGGTAATAGAGGACATTTGATACATTCAAATGGATTGTCAGACATAAAAGTGAAAGAATAAATGTTTTGAAGTGCTATATTTGTTGCATTCAGCAATATAGGGTGCCAATATTGACCATTTTCTTGGTTATTACTTACCGGCATTAACATTTTATCCTTTCGGTACCTGAGGATTGATAGTTTTACACAGGTTTGGAGTCTACGATTACTAAAACATTTGTCGACAACTATAAGAAGGCATAATTTGACAACAATTGAGAGATTTATAAGTGTACGGTTACTGATATTTATGTCGATACCAACTAAAAGTGACAATACTTCATATGTTGTATAATATTTATGAGTTTAGATGGATTCTCAGACACAAAAGTGAAGAAATAAATGTTTCAGGTTGCTGTATTTGTTGTCTGCATCTATAAATGGTGCCAATATCTATCCTTTTGATGATACTTGTGTGCCAGCATGAACATTTTATTCTTTTGATGGATAATTTGACACTGTATAAGTCTACGGTTACTTTTATTTGTGTCGATAACAATAAAAGGCGACAATATTTCTTTCTTTTTGATGATACTTCTATGCCGGTATAAACATTTCATTCTTAGGATGGATAATTTGACACTGTATAAGTCTACGGTTACTTTTATTTGTGTCGATAACAATAAAAGGTGACAATATTTCTTTCTTTTTATTGATATTCTTGTACCGGCTTGGTAATTGAGTACTTTTTGTACCTCAAAATTGATTGTTAGACATTAGACTGAAGGATTTTAAGTTTCAAATTGCTATATGTGTTGTACTCATCAATATAGGGTGTCAACATTGACCTTTTTCAAGGTTATTCCATACCGGCATCATATTTTATTCTTTTTGGTTTATAGTTTTCAGTGTATGGAGACTAAAAACTTTGTCGACAGATATAAAAAGTGCCAATATTTCTTCTTTTATATGATATTTAAGTACTTTTATGCCTCATGCTGGACTGTTTGAGTTAAATTATATTTATTATTTTTTTTTTTTTTTTTTTTTTTTTTTTTTAACTGGTCTGATAAATGCTGGAGTGTTAGAGTTAAATTATAGTTAAAATTTTTATTTATTTATTTATAAAGTCTGAGTGCGCATGCGCGACATGCCTTGGATACAAGGGTTCCCCCCATTTGCATATGTGTACTGAGTGCTTTATATAGTAGGCTTTGAGTAATAATTTCCTCAAACAAGGTGTGACACAAAATTTGAATTCAGGGAAGATAATCCAATTAGGAATATAGGCAAAGTTTGAAAAATCGTAGCTCCGTTGTTTGCGGTCCGATGTATAAACTGTTTAGTGTTTTGGAAGGGACATTTAACTGCGGAAATTGTGCTGACTTGATAGTGAAAATAAAATGTGTATAGCCGTTAAAGAAGACTTGGGTATTTGTTTACATATCAGACGTAGTAAGGAATACGGGAGGCTATATGGCAAACTTTGAAAAAGTCATAGCTCCGTTTTTAACCGTTTGATTTACAAAATGTTTAACGTTTTGGAAATGACATTCAATTGGGCAAATTGTGCAGTCTAGTTTTGGAAGATCAGTTCAGGCATTCAAAAGTTATAGGTCGATAAAGAACACATGGGTATTTGTTTACATATTAGACGTAGTATGGAACACGGAAGTGTACATGGCAAACTTTGAAAAATCATAGCTCCGTTGTTTACCGTTCGATTTCCAAAATGTTTAACGTTTTGGAATGGGCATTCAATTGGGCAAATTGTGCAGTCTGGTTTTGGAACATCAGCTCAGGCATTCAAAAGTTATAGGTCGATAAAAAAGCCAACTAATAACTGTAACATGCTTATTCCTGGTACAACATTAGCAGGTGCTCCACCTTACTATGCAACATAGAATGGCACTGCCTATTTTTTAACCGACATTTATAAGAGGAGACAGCACAGGTGTATGTAAAGAACACTCTGAGAATACCAAAGCATATGCCTCATATGGAATTATACTCCTTGGTACAACATTTTGGAGTGCTCCATGTGTAAATAGCAATCTGTGTTGAGGAATGCGAATGTTTTTCTTGGGACTTGCAAAGGCTGTTAAAAAGGGTTAATTTGCACCTAAACATACTTAACTGAATCAGCAGTTAGTTGGTTTAGGCTTCTGTGGCAGGAATTAAATTGCTGGTACAACAATTCAATGTGCTCCGCATAAATATTTAGGACACGATAGCACTGACCTGTCGTGTGAAGGAGTTTAAGTGTCAAATTGGTATATTTGTTGTATTCATGAATAAAATTGATCTTTTTCTTGATTATTCTTTACCGGCATAAACATTTTATACTTGTGGTAGCTCAGGTTTGATAGATTTACACAGTTTTTCAGTCTACAGTTACTCAATTAAACATACAATTTGACAGGAATGAATGAAAATGGCAAACTGCTACTTTGCATTTTGTAAGAATAGTATATAATTGAGATAGCTGTCTATTTAACCTTAAAATCCCAGTTGATTTGAGAAAGTTGTAGAAATTCTTAAAGGTGACTATCTGAATGTAGTCAGAAGTGAAAATCTTAGCCTTTTTCACCTATGAAATAAACCTACAATTTGACAGGAAGGTTAATAAAATGGCAAATGACTTTGCAATTGGTAAGAACAGTATATAATTGAGACAGCTGTCATGTTTTATAAAAATCCAAGTCGATTTGAAAAAGTGACAGAAATGTTTAAGGGTGACTATGTGAATTTAGTGCGCACTGAAAATTCTAGCTGTTTTGGCTTGTCAATTAAAACCTACTGTTTCACAGTTATCCACCCAAATGCCAAATGACTCTGTCATATGTAAGAACAGTATATAATTGAGATAGGTGTTAAGGTTTATGAAAATCAAAGTTGATTTGAAAAAGTTATAGACATTTTTAAGGGTGACTATCTGAATTTAGTGCGAAGTGAAAATTCTAGCTCTTTTCGCTTCTCAATTAAAACATACCATTTACCAGTAATCAACCCAAATGCCAAATGACTCTGTCCTATGTAAGAACAGGGTATATTGGAAATAGCTGTCAAGGTTTTTGAAAATCCAAGTCGATTTGAAAAAAAACAGAAATGTTTAAGGTTGACTATCTGAATTTATTGCGCACTGAAAATTTAAGCTGTTTTGACTTGTCAATTAAAACCTACCGTTTCACAGTTATCCACCAAAATGCCAAATGACTCTGTCATATGTAAGAACAGTATATAATTGAGATAGCTGTCCAGT
Source organism: Mytilus californianus (assembly GCF_021869535.1). Classification (NCBI taxonomy): domain Eukaryota; kingdom Metazoa; phylum Mollusca; class Bivalvia; order Mytilida; family Mytilidae; genus Mytilus; species Mytilus californianus. The sequence goes on from NW_026262733.1 coordinate 220,034, forward strand.
TTTATGAAAATCCAAATAGATTTGAAAAAGTTAGTCAAGATTATCCTTATTTTTGACACATATCTATCATCCGCACAATTGATTTGGCTGACCAGGGTCAAATAAGAGCAACGATTGACACGAAAGAATAAATGTAGAGGCTCTCATGGGGTCGCCATTATTGACTCGTATAGCAAAAATATTTGACAGCATCAACTTAAACTGACCATATTTGCACATTATTATGTAGATCTATATAGCCGCATAATAATTCAGTAATAATTTTATGTCAAGAATGAATGTTTTATACAAATGACAGCAGTATTGGAACATAATGTGAATACAAAATTTTGTCCTTATAAATCTAGATTGCCAGCATGTCCTCTTTTTAATCAAAATATTGTCTAGCAACAAAATTGCAGTAGTTTTGATACCTCAGGCTGACTCCTATAACAAAATTATTTGACTGCATCAACCAAAACTGACCATATTTGCACTTTATTTTGTAAATCTATATAGCCGCATAGTAAATCAGCAACTATTTTTATGTCAGGATTTAATGTATAATACAAATGACAGCAATATTGGAACACAACAACTACTAATTTTTGTCCGCATAAATTAAGAGTGCCAGCATGTCCTCCTTTTGTTCAATATATTGATACGTAACAAAATTTCAGTAGTTTTGATACCCCAGGCTGACTCATATAGCAAAATTATTTGACCGTATCAACCAAAACTGACCATATTTGCACTTTATCATGTAAATCTATATAGCCGCATAATAATTCAGTTATATTTCATGTCAGGATGTATTAATTTAATCCTTAAATTTGACAGCAATACACCAAACTACATAATGACCTATGATTTAGTAAGATCAATATATTACTAAGATAGCTGTATAGTTTGATGAAAATCCTAGTTGATTTGAAAAAGTTATAAAAAAAATTAAAGTGTACTATCTGAATATAGTCCGAACTGCAAATTCAATCTTTTTTTAACTAGATTAAATCTATTCTTAAGTTTGACAGCAATACACCAAACTACATAATGACCTTTGATTCAGTAAGATCAATATGTTATCAAGATAGCTGTATAGTTTGATGAAAATCCAAGTTGATTTGAAAAAGTTATAAAAAGATTTAAAGTGTACTATCTGAATATAGTCGGAACTGCAAGTTCAAGCTTTTTGGACCTAGATTAATTTAATCCTTAAATTTGACAGCAATACACCAAACTACATAATGACCTATGATTTAGTAAGATCAATATATTACTAAGATAGCTGCATAGTTTGATGAAAATCCTAGTTGATTTGAAAAAGTTATAAAAAAAATTAAAGTGTACTATCTGAATATAGTCCGAACTGCAAATTCAATCTTTTTTTACCTAGAAATTTGTAAGCAACACACCAAACTACATAATGACCTGTGATTCAGTAAGATCAATATATAACTAATATAGCTGCATAGTTTGATGAAAATCCAAGTTGATTTGAAAAAGTTATAAAAAAAATTAAAGTGTACTATCTGAAATGCTGAATTTTGTCCAAAATTGCAAATCCTAGCTTATTTTACCTAGATTAAATTTGACAGCAATACACCGAACTACATAATGACCTTTGATTCAGTAAGATCAATATGTTACCAAGATAGCTGTATAGTTTGATGAAAATCCAAGTTGATTTGAAAAAGTTATAAAAAGATTTAAAGTGTACTATCTGAATATAGTCGGAACTGCAAATTCAAGCTTTTTGGACCTAGATTAATTTAATCCTTAAATTTGACAGCAATACACCAAACTACATAATGACCTATGATTTAGTAAGATCAATATATTACTAAGATAGCTGCATAGTTTGATGAAAATCCTAGTTGATTTGAAAAAGTTATAAAAAAAATTAAAGTGTACTATCTGAATATAGTCTGAACTGCAAATTCAATCTTTTTTTACCTAGAAATTTGTAAGCAACACACCAAACTACATAATGACCTGTGATTCAGTAAGATCAATATATTACTAATATAGCTGCATAGTTTGATGAAAATCCAAGTTGATTTGAAAAAGTTATAAAAAAAATTAAAGTGTACTATCTGAAATGCTGAATTTTGTCCAAAATTGCAAATCCTAGCTTTTTTGACCTAGATTAAATTTGACAGCAATACACCAAACTACATAATGACCTTTGATTCAGTAAGATCAATATGTTACCAAGATAGCTGTATAGTTTGATGAAAATCCAAGTTGATTTGAAAAAGTTATAAAAAGATTTAAAGTGTACTATCTGAATATAGTCGGAACTGCAAATTCAAGCTTTTTGGACCTAGATTATTTTAATCCTTTTTGACAGCAATACACCAAACTACATAATGACCTATGATTTAGTAAGATCAATATATTACTAAGATAGCTGTATAGTTTGATGAAAATCCTAGTTGATTTGAAAAAGTTATAAAAAAAATTAAAGTGTACTATCTGAATATAGTCCGAACTGCAAATTCAATCTTTTTTTACCTAGAAATTTGTAAGCAACACACCAAACTACATAATGACCTGTGATTCAGTAAGACCAATATATTACTAATATAGCTGCATAGTTTGATGAAAATCCAAGTTGATTTGAAAAAGTTATAAAAAAAATTAAAGTGTACTATCTGAAATGCTTAATTTTGTCCAAAATTGCAAATCCTAGCTTTTTTGACGTAGATTAAATTTGACAGCAATACACCAAACTACATAATGACCTCTGATTCAGTAAGATCAATATATTACCAAGGTAGCTGTATAGTTTGATGAAAATCCAAGTTGATTTGAAATAGTTATAAAAAGATTTAAAGTGTACTATCTGAATATAGTCCGAAATGCAAATTCAACCTTTTTTTACCTAGATTAATTTAATCCTTAAATTTGACAGCAATACACCAAACTACATAATGACCTTTGATTCAGTAAGATCAATATGTTACCAAGATAGCTGTATAGTTTGATGAAAATCCAAGTTGATTTGAAAAAGTTATAAAAAGATTTAAAGTGTACTATCTGAATATAGTCGGAACTGCAAATTCAAGCTTTTTGGACCTAGATTAATTTAATCCTTAAATTTGACAGCAATACATCAAACTACATAATGACCTATGATTTAGTAAGATCAATATATTACTAAGATAGCTGCATAGTTTGATGAAAATCCTAGTTGATTTGAAAAAGTTATAAAAAAAATTAAAGTGTCCTATCTGAATATAGTCCTAACTGCAAATTCAATCTTTTTTTACCTAGAAATTTGTAAGCAACACACCAAACTACATAATGACCTGTGATTCAGTAAGATCAATATCTTACTAATATAGCTGCATAGTTTGATGAAAATCCAAGTTGATTTGAAAAAGTTATAAAAAAAATTAAAGTGTACTATCTGAAATGCTGAATTTTGTCCTAAATTGCAAATCCTAGCTTTTTTGACCTAGATTAAATTTGACAGCAATACACCAAACTACATAATGACCTTTGATTCAGTAAGATCAATATGTTACCAAGATAGCTGTATAGTTTGATGAAAATCCAAGTTGATTTGAAAAAGTTATAAAAAGATTTAAAGTGTACTATCTGAATATAGTCGGAACTGCAAATTCAAGCTTTTTGGACCTAGATTAATTTAATCCTTAAATTTGACAGCAATACACCAAACTAAATAATGACCTATGATTTAGTAAGATCAATATATTACTAAGATAGCTGTATAGTTTGATGAAAATCCTAGTTGATTTGAAAAAGTTATAAAAAAAATTAAAGTGTACTATCTGAATATAGTCCGAACTGCAAATTCAATCTTTTTTTACCTAGAAATTTGGAAGCAACACACCAAACTACATAATGACCTGTGATTCAGTAAGATCAATATCTTACTAATATAGCTGCATAGTTTGATGAAAATCCAAGTTGATTTGAAAAAGTTATAAAAAAAATTAAAGTGTACTATCTGAAATGCTGAATTTTGTCCAAAATTGCAAATCCTAGCTTTTTTTACCTAGATTAAATTTGACAGCAATACACCAAACTACATAATGACCTTTGATTCAGTAAGATCAATATGTTACCAAGATAGCTGTATAGTTTGATGAAAATCCAAGTTGATTTGAAAAAGTTATAAAAAGATTTAAAGTGTACTATCTGAATATAGTCGGAACTGCAAATTCAAGATTTTTGGACCTAGATTAATTTAATCCTTAAATTTGACAGCAATACACCAAACTACATAATGACCTATGATTTAGTAAGATCAATATATTACTAAGATAGCTGCATAGTTTGATGAAAATCCTAGTTGATTTGAAAAAGTTATAAAAAAAATTAAAGTGTACTATCTGAATATAGTCCGAACTGCAAATTCAATCTTTTTTTACCTAGAAATTTGTAAGCAATACACCATACTACATAATGACCTATGATTTAGTAAGATCAATATATTACTAAGATAGCTGCATAGTTTGATGAAAATCCAAGTTGATTTGAAAAAGTTATAAAAAAAATTAAAGTGTACTATCTGAATATAGTCCGAACTGCAAATTCAATCTTTTTTTACCTAGAAATTTGTAAGCAACACACCAAACTACATAATGACCTGTGATTCAGTAAGATCAATATATTACTAATATAGCTGCATAGTTTGATGAAAATCCAAGTTGATTTGAAAAAGTTATAAAAAAAATTAAAGTGTACTATCTGAAATGCTGAATTTTGTCCAAAATTGCAAATCCTAGCTTTTTTGACCTAGATTAAATTTGACAGCAATACACCAAACTACATAATGACCTTTGATTCAGTAAGATCAATATGTTACCAAGATAGCTGTATAGTTTGATGAAAATCCAAGTTGATTTGAAAAAGATATAAAAAGATTTAAAGTGTACTATCTGAATATAGTCGGAACTGCAAATTCAAGCTTTTTGGACCTAGATTAGTTTAATCCTTTTTGACAGCAATACACCAAACTACATAATGACCTATGATTTAGTAAGATCAATATATTACTAAGATAGCTGTATAGTTTGATGAAAATCCTAGTTGATTTGAAAAAGTTATAAAAAAAATTAAAGTGTACTATCTGAATATAGTCCGAACTGCAAATTCAATCTTTTTTTACCTAGAAATTTGTAAGCAACACACCAAACTACATAATGACCTGTGATTCAGTAAGACCAATATATTACTAATATAGCTGCATAGTTTGATGAAAATCCAAGTTGATTTGAAAAAGTTATAAAAAAAATTAAAGTGTACTATCTGAAATGCTTAATTTTGTCCAAAATTGCAAATCCTAGCTTTTTTGACGTAGATTAAATTTGACAGCAATACACCAAACTACATAATGACCTCTGATTCAGTAAGATCAATATATTACCAAGGTAGCTGTATAGTTTGATGAAAATCCAAGTTGATTTGAAAAAGTTATAAAAAGATTTAAAGTGTACTATCTGAATATAGTCCGAAATGCAAATTCAACCTTTTTTTACCTAGATTAATTTAATCCTTAAATTTGACAGCAATACACCAAACTACATAATGACCTTTGATTCAGTAAGATCAATATGTTACCAAGATAGCTGTATAGTTTGATGAAAATCCAAGTTGATTTGAAAAAGTTATAAAAAGATTTAAAGTGTACTATCTGAATATAGTCGGAACTGCAAATTCAAGCTTTTTGGACCTAGATTAATTTAATCCTTAAATTTGACAGCAATACATCAAACTACATAATGACCTATGATTTAGTAAGATCAATATATTACTAAGATAGCTGCATAGTTTGATGAAAATCCTAGTTGATTTGAAAAAGTTATAAAAAAAATTAAAGTGTCCTATCTGAATATAGTCCTAACTGCAAATTCAATCTTTTTTTACCTAGAAATTTGTAAGCAACACACCAAACTACATAATGACCTGTGATTCAGTAAGATCAATATCTTACTAATATAGCTGCATAGTTTGATGAAAATCCAAGTTGATTTGAAAAAGTTATAAAAAAAATTAAAGTGTACTATCTGAAATGCTGAATTTTGTCCTAAATTGCAAATCCTAGCTTTTTTGACCTAGATTAAATTTGACAGCAATACACCAAACTACATAATGACCTTTGATTCAGTAAGATCAATATGTTACCAAGATAGCTGTATAGTTTGATGAAAATCCAAGTTGATTTGAAAAAGTTATAAAAAGATTTAAAGTGTACTATCTGAATATAGTCGGAACTGCAAATTCAAGCTTTTTGGACCTAGATTAATTTAATCCTTAAATTTGACAGCAATACACCAAACTAAATAATGACCTATGATTTAGTAAGATCAATATATTACTAAGATAGCTGTATAGTTTGATGAAAATCCTAGTTGATTTGAAAAAGTTATAAAAAAAATTAAAGTGTACTATCTGAATATAGTCCGAACTGCAAATTCAATCTTTTTTTACCTAGAAATTTGGAAGCAACACACCAAACTACATAATGACCTGTGATTCAGTAAGATCAATATCTTACTAATATAGCTGCATAGTTTGATGAAAATCCAAGTTGATTTGAAAAAGTTATAAAAAAAATTAAAGTGTACTATCTGAAATGCTGAATTTTGTCCAAAATTGCAAATCCTAGCTTTTTTTACCTAGATTAAATTTGACAGCAATACACCAAACTACATAATGACCTTTGATTCAGTAAGATCAATATGTTACCAAGATAGCTGTATAGTTTGATGAAAATCCAAGTTGATTTGAAAAAGTTATAAAAAGATTTAAAGTGTACTATCTGAATATAGTCGGAACTGCAAATTCAAGATTTTTGGACCTAGATTAATTTAATCCTTAAATTTGACAGCAATACACCAAACTACATAATGACCTATGATTTAGTAAGATCAATATATTACTAAGATAGCTGCATAGTTTGATGAAAATCCTAGTTGATTTGAAAAAGTTATAAAAAAAATTAAAGTGTACTATCTGAATATAGTCCGAACTGCAAATTCAATCTTTTTTTACCTAGAAATTTGTAGGCAACACACCAAACTACATAATGACCTGTGATTCAGTAAGATCAATATATTACTAATATAGCTGCATAGTTTGATGAAAATCCAAGTTGATTTGAAAAAGTTATAAAAAAAATTAAAGTGTACTATCTGAAATGCTGAATTTTGTCCAAAATTGCAAATCCTAGCTTTTTTGACCTAGATTAAATTTGACAGCAATACACCAAACTACATAAAGACCGTTGATTCAATAAGATCAATATGTTACCAAGATAGCTGTATAGTTTGATGAAAATCCAAGTTGATGGTTAGGGTTAGGGTTAGGGTTAGGGGTTAGGGTTAGGGTTAGGTATCATATAGAGGGGGGCACCTGGGGTGTAGGCTGACAATTAATGGTTGTGATATGGCTGGCGTATGAATATATGAGGGTTAGGGTTTGGGTTAGCTGGATCTTCTTTTTTTAAACCTAACCCTTTCAAGTGCGCATGCGCCGATATGTTTTGGATTCAAGGGTCCCCCTACAGTAATACATACTTAGTTGTATATATAGTAGTCTTTTTGTAACAATTTCCTGAAGAAGGTATGCCAAAATTTGCATATATTATATAAATTCAGGGGAGATAATCTGTTAAGGCTTATAGGCAAACTTTGAAAAAATCGTATCTCTGTTGTTGACCGTCCGATTTATAAACTGTTTAGCGTTTTGGAAAGGGAATTCAATTGCGCACATTTTGTTGTCTTGATATTGAAAATGTATCGGGGCATTCAAAAGTTATAGGTCGCCGAAGAAAACGTGTCAGAAACTGTGGTACAACGATCCCTAAATGTTAAGAAATGATAGCCTTTCATGAAGGAGTTTAAGTGTCAAGCTGCTATATTTGTTGTATTTATCAATATCTTGGGCCAATATTTACCCTTTTCCTTGAATATTCTCTACCGGCATAATAATTTTATTCTTTATGTACCTCGCGATGAAAATTTTGTCAAAAATTAAGCGCTTCGTAAGTCTACGGTTATACTAAAACTTTTGTCGACAAGAATAAAAAGAGCCAATATTTCTTCTTTTGAATGATATTCTGGTACTGGCCTTATAATTGAGCACTTTTAAATACATCTTGATGGGTTGTTTGACATTAAATGGGAATGAAAACAAGTTTAAATAACACAATTTGTTGTCGGTATCAACAAAAGGTGCCAATATCTTCCCTTCTTCCTGATTTTTCTGGTCCGGCATCATTATTTGAATCTAAGAATGAATGGTTTGACACAAATTGAGAGATTTATAAGTGTACGGTTACTAATATTTATGTCGCGAAACAATTAAAAGCGACACTATTTCATCTTTGTTATAATATTCTTGTACTGGCCAGGTAATAGAGGCCATTTGATACATTCAAATGGATTGTCAGACATAAAAGTGAAAGAATAAATGTTTTGAAGTGCTATATTTGTTGCACTCAGCAATATAGGGTGCCAATATTGACCATTTTCTTGGTTATTACTTACCGGCATTAACATTTTATCCTTTCGGTACCTGAGGATTGATAGTTTTACACAGGTTTGGAGTCTACGGTTACTAAAACATTTGTCGACAACTATAAGAAGGCATAATTTGACAACAATTGAGAGATTTATAAGTGTACGGTTACTGATATTTATGTCGATACCAACTAAAAGTGACAATACTTCATATGTTGTATAATATTTATGAGTTTAGATGGATTCTCAGACACAAAAGTGAAGAAATAAATGAATGTTTCAGGTTGCTGTATTTGTTGTCTGCATCTATAAATGGTGCCAATATCTATCCTTTTGATGATACTTGTGTGCCAGCATGAACATTTTATTCTTTTGATGGATAATTTGACACTGAAAATTTAAGCTGTTTTGACTTGTCAATTAAAACCTACCGTTTCACAGTTATCCACCAAAATGCCAAATGACTCTGTCATATGTAAGCCAAATCAATTGTGCGGATGATAGATTTATGTCAAAAATAAGGATAATCTTGACTAGCTTTTTCAAATCTATTTGGATTTTCATAAAACTGGACAGCTATCTCAATTATATACTGTTCTTACATATGACAGAGTCATTTGGCATTTTGGTGGATAACTGTGAAACGGTAGGTTTTAATTGACAAGTCAAAACAGCTTAAATTTTCAGTGCGCAATAAATTCAGATAGTCAACCTTAAACATTTCTGTAACTTTTTCAAATCGACTTGGATTTTCAAAAACCTTGACAGCTATTTCCAATATACCCTGTTCTTACATAGGACAGAGTCATTTGGCATTTGGGTTGATTACTGGTAAATGGTATGTTTTAATTGAGAAGTCAAAACAGCTTAAATTTTCATTGCGCAATAAATTCACATAGTCAACCTTAAACATTTCTGTCACTTTTTCAAATCGACTTGGATTTTTATAAAACATGACAGCTGTCTCAATTATATACTGTTCTTACCAATTGCAAAGTCATTTGCCATTTTATTAACCTTCCTGTCAAATTGTAGGTTTATTTCATAGGTGAAAAAGGCTAAGATTTTCACTTCTGACTACATTCAGATAGTCACCTTTAAGAATATCTACAACTTTCTCAAATCAACTGGGATTTTAAGGTTAACTAGACAGCTATCTCAATTATATACTATTCTTACAAAATGCAAAGTAGCAGTTTGCCATTTTCATTCATTCCTGTCAAATTATATGTTTAATTGAGTAACTGTAGACTGACAAACTGTGTAAATCTATCAAACCTGAGCTACCACAAGTATAAAATGTTTAAGCCGGTAAGGAATAATCAAGAAAAAGGTCAATTTTATTCATGAATACAACAAATATACCAATTTGACACTTAAACTCCTTCACACGACAGGTCAGTGCTATCATGTCCTAAATATTTATGCGGAGCACATTGAATTGTTGTACCAGCTATTTAATTCCTGCCACAGAAGCCTAAACCAACTAACTGCTGATTCAGTAAAGTATGTTTAGGTGCAAATTAACCCTTTTTAACAGCCTTTGCAAGTCCCTAGAAAAACATTCGCATTCCTCAACACAGATTGCTATTTACACATGGAGCACTCCAAAATGTTGTACCAAGGAGTATAATTCCATATGAGGCATATGCTTTGGTATTCTCAGAGTGTTCTTTACATACACCTGTGCTGTCTCCTCTTATAAATGTCGGTTAAAAAATAGGCAGTGCCATTCTATGTTGCATAGTAAGGTGGAGCACCTGCTAATGTTGTACCAGGAATAAGCATGTTACAGTTATTAGTTGGCTTTTTTATCGACCTATAACTTTTGAATGCCTGAGCTGATGTTCCAAAACCAGACTGCACAATTTGCCCAATTGAATGCCCATTCCAAAACGTTAAACATTTTGGAAATCGAACGGTAAACAACGGAGCTATGATTTTTCAAAGTTTGCCATGTACACTTCCGTGTTCCATACTACGTCTAATATGTAAACAAATACCCATGTTTTCTTTATCGACCTATAACTTTTGAATGCCTGAACTGATCTTCCAAACCTAAACTGCACAATTTGCCCAATTGAATGTCCTTTCCAAAACGTTAAACATTTTGTAAATCAAACGGTTAAAACGGAGCTATGATTTTTTCAAAGTTTGCCATATAGCCTCCCGTATTCCTTACTACGTCTGATATGTAAACAAATACTCAAGTCTTCTTTAACGGCTATACACATTTTATTTTCACTATCAAGTCAGCACAATTTTCGCAGTTAAATGTCCTTTCCAAAACACTAAACAGTTTATACATCGGACCGCAAACAACGGAGCTACGATTTTTCAAACTTTGCCTATATTCCTAATTGGATTATCTTCCCTGAATTCAAATTTTGTGTCAACTTGTTTGAGGAAATTATTACACAAAGCCTACTATATAAAGCACTCAGTACACATATGCTAATGGGGGGAACCCTTGTATCCAAGGCATGTCGCGCATGCACACTCAGACTTTGAAAAAGGTCAATGTTGACACCCTATATTGATGAGTACAACACATATATAGCATTTGAAACTTAAAATCCTTCACTCTAATGTCTAACAATCAATTTTGAGGTACAAAAAGTACTCAATTACCAAGCCGGTACAAGAATATCAATAAAAAGAAAGAAATATTGTCGCCTTTTATTGTTTTCGACACAAATAAAAGTAACCGTAGACTTATACAGTGTCAAATTATCCATCCTAATGATGAAATGTTTATACCGGCACAAAAGTATCATCAAAAAGAAAGAAATATGGTCGCCTTTTATTGTTATCGACACAAATATAAGTAACCGTAGACTTATACAGTGTCAAATTATCCATCCTAAGAATGAAATGTTTATAACGGCACAGAAGTATCATCAAAAAGAAAGAAATAGTGTCACCTTTTATTGTTATCGACACAAATATAAGTAACCGTAGACTTATACAGTGTCAAATTATCCATCAAAAGAATAAAATGTTCATGCTGGCACACAAGTATCATCAAAAAGGATAGATATTGGCACCATTTATAGATGCAGACAACAAATACAAATCCTCCTAAACTCATAAATATCATACAACATATGAAATATTGTCACTTTTAGTTTGTATTGACATAAATATCAGTAACCGTACACATATAAATCTCTCAATTGTTGTCAAATTATGCATTCTTATAGTTGTCGACATACGTTTTATTAACCGTAGACTCCAAACCTGTGTAAAACTATCAATCCTCAGGTACCGAAAGGATAAAATGTTAATGCCGGTAAGTAATAACCAAGAAAATGGTCAATATGGGCACCCTATATTGCTGAATGCAACAAATATAGCACTTCAAAACATTTATTCTTTCACTTTTATGTCTGACAATCCATTTGAATGTATCAAATGGCCTCTATTACCTGGCCAGTACAAGAATAATAGAACAAAGATGAAATAGTGTCGCTTTTAATTGTTTCGCGACATAAATATTAGTAACCGTACACTTATAAATCTCTCAATTTGTGTCAAACCATTCATTCTGAGATTCAAATAATGATGCCGGACCAGAAAAATCAGGAAGAAGGGAAGATATTGGCACCTTTTGTTTATACCGACAACAAATTTTGTTATTTAAACTTGTTTTCATTCCCATTTAATGTCAAACAACCCATCAGGTTGTATTTAAAAGTGCTCAATTATAAGGCCAGTACCAGAATATCATTCAAAAGAAGAAATATTGGCTCTTTTTATTCTTGTCGACAAAAGTTTTAGTATAACCGTAGACTTACGAAGCGCTTAATTTTTGACAAAATTTTCATAGCGAGGTACATAAAGAATTAAATTATTATGCCGGTAGAGAATATTCAAGGAAAAGGGTAAATATTGGCCCAAGATATTGATGAATACAACAAATATAGCAGCTTGACACTTAAACTCCTTCATGAAAGGCTATCATTTCTTAACATTTAGGGATCGTTGTACCACAGTTTCTGACACGTTTTCTTCGGCGACCTATAACTTTTGAATGCCCCGATACATTTTCAATATCAAGACACCAAAATGTGCGCAATTGAATTCCCTTTCCAAAACGCTAAACAGTTTAAAAATCGGACGGTCAACAACAGAGATACGATTTTTTCAAAGTTTGCCTATAAGCCTTATCAGATTATCTCCCCTGAATTTCAATATGCAAATTTTGGCATACCTTCTTCAGGAAATTGTTACAAAAAGACTACTATATATACAACTAAGTATGTATTACTATAGGGGGACCCTTGAATCCAAAACATATCGGCGCATGCGCACTTGAAAGGGTTAGGGTTAGAAAAAAAAGATCCGGCTAACCCAAACCCTAACCCTAACCCTAATTTGGGTTAGGGTTAACCCTAACCCTCATATATTCATACGCCAGCCATATCACAACCCTTAATAGTCAGCCTACACCCCAGGTGCCCCCCTCTATATGATACCTAACCCTAAACCCTAAACCCTAACCCTAACCCTAACCCTGACCCTAACCCTAACCCTAACCCTAACCCTAACCTAACCCTAACCCTAACCCTAACCCTAACCCTAACCTAACCCTAACCCTAACCCTAACCCTAAACCCTAACCCTAACCCTAACCCTAACCCTAACCTTAACCTTAACTTTAAATAACTACCCTATCCATATATCTAAAAAAGAATAAAATAAAAGGGAGTTAGCTTCTTGTTTCTGTTGCAAAACATAGCTAATACACACTTGCGAAGACGTATTACATTGGTAAATGTACCTTTCAATGAGATGGAAATTAACATTACTGATCTGAAAGTCTGCATGGAATGAAATAATGTAGTGAATTAGATATTTGTAGTCTTTTTGTGTACAAAATGTATAAAAATGAAAGTATTTATGTTTGCACTGCCCTCATCGCTAGCATTTCGTTAGTCGTTTAAAGGCAAAGGAGTAACTCATATAATAATAAAAAACTATATTTCAATAGATGCTTCATAAAAAGTAAGATAATGTTTAATTTTGATATGACTTTGGTCTACTGTGGGAGTATTTGCTGATTGTACTTGACCTTTTTCAAAATTTTTAGTATAATTTACAAAAACAAAAAAAAGAAAAGAAGTGAGAGGTATTGGATATATTTTATTTTCTTAATTTGGAAAAAAGGTGAGTACAATGTGCAAAGATTCATGTTAAGGACAAAAGGTATATATAAATTTAAAACAAAGACGAACTACAATAACCAAATATCCATGTAAGCAAATAAACAATTTATTTTCTTTTGTTCTTTATATTTTACTTAGTAATAGGAATTTTAATTATCATTAAGTTATCTATGGATATAAAAGAAGAAAACCTGTTAAATGTTATTTGATAAACAATCAATAGATACTGGAGCAATAATGCTTGTTTTACAAGTTGACACATGCTGTGTTTGTCTACACAGTAAACACACTTATCAGCATTCATTAGCCATGCTTAATTAAACCTGTAATTTATCATCATAATATATCGTATCAATCATGCAATGTACTATTCTATATATTGGTGTTAAACTACATTTTTGGGGAATGAGGGTAATCCAATAGCTTCAAATTTGCAATATTTTAATTATTTCTTTTTATTCAGTATAAATGGACATATTTTCTTCAAAATGTCTTAAATTTATCTCTCAATCCTTCAGGAGTAACTATTTCATCACACTTCAACACAAAAAACAAATATATGAACAACATATTCCTCTTATTTATATTTGTTTATAACAAATTCTTTACTTTGTTATCATTCAATGTTCATAATAACCGCCATTTTGTTGGTTAGCTTGACCTAGGATGCTAGGTTGCCATGTGTTGCTAAGGGGGGCGGGACATACCAGTATATAACGGAAAGGTGTATTAGTACAAGAAGTGCAGAGGAAATGCCAGAAACGTCCTCTAATACGGAACGTCTGGAATAAGTATGGTATCGACGAAGACCCAAATTTAATGTAAAAAAAACATGAACATGAACAAGGCAACAGTACCAGTTCTAACATTGTAAATAAAGGTTATCGTAAATATTGCCCGGTTTGGAAGAAGTTAATGTATATTCATTGAAATTGAAATTACAAAATCACAGGAACAATATCCATGATATCAATTAGAATCATACAGGTAAGTACCACTACCTCTTTGCTGAAATACACACTTTTTTATTTTTTTTATTGTAAACGAATGGCCCACTAATTTGACAACATGGCCCATTAATTCTAAAAATGGCCCATTGAATTTATTTTTGGGGGGCCCTTGACCCATAGAGAAAAAATCCTTCCAGATCACTGCTTATCCCAGGCATATAACCACCTCAGCCGTATTTGGAACAACTTTTTGGAACTTTTGGTCCTCAATGCCCTTCAACTTTGTAGTTGTTTTGGCATTCGAACTTTTTTATCTGAGCGTCACTGGTGGTTCTTATGTAGACGAAACGCGCGTCTGGCGCATTAAATTATAAGCCTGGTACCTTTTGATAGCTATTATTTGTGTGTGTCTCTGCCCTGTATGTTCTACCATTTATTTGAATTGTAGTCCTGTCCTGTAATATTGTCATTTTAATGTTACATTTGACATTGCCATAAAAGCGAGAAGTTTGGCTAGCCAAAAAACCAAGTTGAACCCACCATTTTTTTCTTAAAATGTCCTGTAGCAAGTCAGGAAAATGGCCATTGTTATATTATAGTTTGTGTCTGTGTCTGTTGCATTTTAGTGTTGAGTTTCTGTTTTGTCGTTGTTCTCCTCTTATATCTGAAGTGTTTCCCTCAGTTTTAGTTTGCAACCCGGATTTGTTTTTTTTTCAATCAATTTATGAATTTCGAATAGCGGTATACTACTGTTGCTTTAATTTATGAACACATCAATAAAAAAGAAAAAATTTCGATCCCCTGTCAATACCTGGCTCAAATGTGTTTTACAGCATATATACACCTCATATTAACCAAATGACATGAGTGCACATAAGCAGCGACTCTGCGTAACTCCACCCTTACACAATGGCATCCAGACCTAAAGAGTATAAATATACAGTATAAAAACGGTGCCTCTGTGCATCCCATTTCTTAATCACTGCATCTGTGTACAAGTTACTTTGCACGCACCATCACCTCACCATATGTCCTCCAGAACACAGAAATATATAGTGTACATACATCCTATAAACCATTTTAAAATGTAGCTCTGCATTTTGTTTACATATATATATATACCATATATTATTCAAATAACATGATTGCGCATTATTAGCGCCTCTGTATATGCGCTGGTCGCTCTGCGCATATCGCTCTGCGCATATCGCTCTGCGCATATCCTCTCCATGTTTATATGTATAAATTTGAGAATCGAAATTCTGTATGTCTGTATGTTTGTATGTCTGGATGTATCTATGTATGTATGAAAGTTTAAACAATTATGTTACGTCCTATGACGTCATGCAGCTTACAAATCATGTCGCCGTTATTCCACTAAAATTTATGCACATGCACAAATACAACATTGTCAATTGAATTTTATTTTCTGTATACATTTCTTATCGGCTATGTCTGTACTCATAACAAATTATGTCCCTTAGTGCAACTCAGTTGCAGTCTAGTAAAAACTCCCTAACCCTAACCCTAACCCTAACCCTAACCCTATCGCTCTGCGCATATCCTCTCCATGTTTATATGTATAAATTTGAGAATCGAATGTCTGTATGTCTGTATGTTTGTATGTCTGGATGTATGTATGTATGTACGTATGTATGTATGAAAGTTTAAACAATTATGTTACGTCCTATGACGTCATGCAGCTTACAAATCATGTCGCCGTTATTCCACTAAAATTTATGCACATGCACAAATACAACATTGTCAATTGAATTTTATTTTCTGTATACATTTCTTATCAGCTATGTCTGTACTCATAACAAATTATGTCCCTTAGTGCAACTCAGTTGCAGTCTAGTAAAAACCCCCTAACCCTAACCCTAACCCTAACCCTAAACCCTAAACCCTAACCCTAACCCTAACCCTAAACCTAACCCTAACCCAAACCCTAACCCTAACCCTAACCCTAAACCCTAACCCTAACCCTAACCCTAACCCTAACCCTAACCCTAACCTAACCCTCACACCTTGTTTGAGGAAATTATTACACAAAGCCTACTATATAAAGCACTCAGTACACATATGCTAATGGGGGGAACCCTTGTATCCAAGGCATGTCGCGCATGCGCACTCAGACTTTATAAATAAATAAATAAAAATTTCAACTATAATTTAACTCTAACACTCCAGCATTTATCAGACCAGTTAAAAAAAAAAAAAAAAAAAAAAATATAATTTAACTCAAACAGTCCAGCATGAGGCATAAAAGTACTTAAATATCATATAAAAGAAGAAATATTGGCACTTTTTATATCTGTCGACAAAGTTTTTAGTCTCCATACACTGAAAACTATCAACCAAAAAGAATAAAATAGGATGCCGGTATGGAATAACCTTGAAAAAGGTCAATGTTGACACCCTATATTAATGAGTACACCACATATAGCAATTTGAAACTTAAAATCCTTCAGTCTAATGTCTAACAATCAATTTTGAGGTACAAAAAGTACTCAATTACCAAACCGGTACAAGAATATCAATAAAAAGAAAGAAATATTGTCGCCTTTTATTGTTATCGACACAAATAAAAGTAACCGTAGACTTATACAGTGTCAAATTATCCATCCTAAGAATGAAATGTTTATACCGGCACAGAAGTATCATCAAATAGAAAGAAATACTGTCGGATTTTATTGTTATCGACACAAATAAAAGTAACCGTAGACTTATACAGTGTCAAATTATCCATCAAAAGAATAAAATGTTCATGCTGGCACACAAGTATCATCAAAAGGATAGATATTGGCACCATTTATAGA